>NC_062970.1:887146-1191201 GCF_023119035.1 Salvia hispanica | reverse complement strand
TTCAATTTTTTAAAAATAATTTACCCTTATTTATATTTAGTTTTTTAAAGGCTATTTCAATTATAATATTTAGTACCCTTTAACACTTATTTTTAGTTTCATTGGGCTTTTTAATTATAAAAATTTTTTCCACCTATGATAAGGCTTGGATTAACAAATTTAATAAGTATCAAACTATGATTTTTAAAAGGGAATATTTTTAAAATCACAAATTTTACGGCCATTTTCCAAAATTTTGTTGATAGTAAAAACAACCAATTTAAATAGTATTAGATTTTTATTTATCCCCTCTTTTTATTGATTCATATAAATCAATATCACTTTATTAATTATAAATTTAAAAGTTTTACTTATTTTCTATCCTAATAAGTTACTCTTTTATTTGTTTGGATCAGTTTTTTATGTTCAGATTTCAGTTTTTTGATAATTTATTTATTCGGTTTCAAATTTTATTAAAATTGGGTTTCTTGATACGCGATTTGGTAAAAAAAAGTTAATAAAAAACCAATGTTAAAAATTTTAATTCCCCTCTAAATTTCTAACAAAAAAAAATAAACATTGCCCACCCAAAACATATTAAAAAAATGCAATATTTAGACAAGATAAAAATTTTTGCCGGAGAAAATCCTTTTTTTTGGAAAAAAGTCCAACCCTCGCATCTCGGAAATTCTAGTTTTGGGGGTTCGGATTGTTGATTGCAATACCCTATTCAGTGGTGAGAATGACATCACAATTCAGGGGAAAAAGTTTGGATGATCTCCCAGTGAACATCTTCCCTATATCATCTATCCCCCCAAAAATTTCCCTTTCCCCCAAAACACTATGAATTCTTGTCACCAAACCCCAACTTCCAAGCCATCAACGTCCTTTTGTCAAGTTGTTTCAAAATCTTTCTGAAAACCCCCTTATTTTCAAACTGTTGGGTGATGAAACCCATGCTCAAAAGCATAAGTTTGGGAGGTCTTTGGTTGTAGACCTTTCCCAAGTGTATTTTTTCCGAGACCACCCATCCCATATTTTTCTTCCTCCGCTGCTGCCTTTTTCATCCTTCACCTTGGAGACCAAAATCTCGATGTCTCTCTCCTGCCCACGAAAGGGCTAAACCTCATGACCATCGTCTGTCTCAACAGCCGCTGCTCGGCTTCCTGCTTGGAATGAGATGATGAGCCGAGACCCAACTGACTCTAATTTTTTAGTGAGATGGCCAGGCAATATTATGCGGAGCCTCATTTCCCTTCTGGATACTGTTACACTCACAAATTATGTGTATCTTTTGAATTTATCCTTTAGGCTCCCCCGCCCTTCTTCCCCTTTTGGAAACTTCAAAAGGGATACCAAGAGGTTTTCAGCTTTGAAAGCGGGCTTTTAGTTTGGGGTATGTAAAACTTTAGAGTTGGAGAATTGCTTTCTTCTGTCTGCTTTCATCAACAACGCATGTATGCTTCTCAGATCTGCTTTCACTTTGTCAACATCAGCGCAACACTAAGCAGAAACTTAGTTTTTCAACAAGCAAATCCGAAAGGGTTTTAAAAAACATTCCAAAGATTCCCTTCTACTTTTTTTTTTCTTTTTTCTATTTTTTTTTTTTACTTTTGATAAATTACATATTTTGATCCATAAAAATTGATTTAAAATGAGAAAATAGCTGTATCCACGTTGTAAGTCTCCCCAAGTGGGAAAGGTTGTTAATTTAAAATGAGAGGGATAGCTATATTTGTATAAATTAGAATCATGTTGGTGGCATATTGATAAAAAAAAATGAGAGGAATATTGTATCCTTCTAAGTCTCGTGAAGTGTGAAAGCTTATTGATTATAAATAATACAAAGATGATTCTAAGATTTATATATGCACGATTATTTTTACTATCCAACCACCCTTTAAATGTTTTGATTTTTTAACTAAGATTAGGTATTTCATAGCTACCTTTTATACACTTATACTTTACAGGTACGTTCATGATGTGCAGTATGTGCATAAACAAAAATAGGAAACAAACCAACAATAGCGAACAAGACATTTTTTGGATTACTCGGGCCTATGTTCTAAATTGCAAAAAAAAACCCCCCTCCTCATCCAAAAGGAAGTTCGGCATTTTTTTTTAATACAAGATTTAAAAAATTGATTTTAAAAAATTTAAAAAATTGAAAAAAAGAGCAAGAAAAACAGGAAAAAAACAATTTTAATTATTAATAAAAATAAAATACCTAAAAAAGGGGGAACAAAAAATTTTACATTTTGGTTCTGTCCGGGGAAGGAGGGGGGCCCAATTATCTTAGGGAAAGTTATCTTTTGTTTCATCATATCTTTTCTATATCTTAGTTTTTATTCAATAAGTTAGGGAGTATTCTAGTATTATAAATAGGAGAGATTGTTATCATATTTAATCACCCAACAATGAATTTTGAAATATATTTTTTTGGGCCCCAAATGCCTTCCGAAATGTTTTGGGTTCTTTCCCAAACCAAATTTCCCCGGAAGGTCCCCTTTGGAGCTTTTTCCCCGATCTTAGCCATTCCCGGAGGGGGTTTTGGAACCACCCCGGGGCCATGGAGATCCTTGTCTCCCCCCGACCCCCGGGGGATTATCTTTATCTTATTAATTTGTTTTATCGGATCGTTAGGGATTTAGGTCCTTAACAACGGGTCTTTCATCTTTTGAACTCATAAAACGTTACAACAACGAAAAAGGCGCCTTCACAAAATCGCTTTTCCCAAACTTCGGTTCATGTCCATCTTTTTCCCACAATCACATAATTCCTTTCATGTGTCATACTTCCCCCTTCAAAATATAAAAATCATATATTTTAAACCAAATATGCATTAAAATTTTCGTCTTCCAAGTAATCAACATTCGTCCGAAGTTAAATTTGGGGTTTTTGAAAATGTAATAAAGTCTCAACATTAAAGGGAAAACGTTTTCCCAAATAAACCCTAAAATATGTGTTTCCTTGTCATTATTAAAAAAAAGCAATCATACATTTGCATTTATGCCCCCCATTTCATAACTTCACCATTTTTTTTTCCCAAAAACCCCTTTTATTCCAATTTCACATAGGAGTTGCCGTAGCACCCAAAGTAATCACTTTTTCCTTCTCCAATTTTCAAAAATTTCTCATACAACATTCAACAAATCTTTCCCAAGAAGCATCGCTTTGCATTCATAATATTTGTAGCATATAAAGCATGTTTTTCCCAAAGGGTTCCGTATTCAACAAATCTTTCATTCGAGAAACGTCATTCCTTCCCTTTTTCCAAAAGCATCAAGTTTCAACCAAGTCCCCAAAAATACAAATTCCCCTTTTTCCTTTGCGGTTGAAACGAGGCGGGTTGCGGTGTTAAAACCTTCCATATTCCCGTTCTTAACAAAAATTACGAGACGAAACCCAAATTTTGAAAAGACTCTTGGGGCAGGGGGAAAGAAACTAAGGCTCTGAATTTAACAACTTGCCCCCTTTAAGGGGACAAAAATCGGGAAAATTTCCCCCCAAAACCCACTCAAAGAAAATAAACCTAGGCTAGGGTTTATTTAAAAAGTCTTGACCAAAAGAATTGGAAGGAATATGGGGTATTTAATGCAACAACTTAACTTTTGAAGTTGAAGGAAGATAGATATCATAAACGGGGATCAAAACCCGGGTACGGCCAAATATCCGAAAAGGGAAAACACAAAAAAAATTTTAAAGGCCCCCAAAATAAAATGCAAATATTAAAAAAAATTCTAAAGGGTGTCCAAAAAACCGGCGGAAAACGACCAAAAAAAAACTATGTATGGTTTACAATTTCACTTAGAGTTCAACATCTCCCTTTTTAATTAAATTAAAAGGCTCAAACCCCCATACACCCCCTTAAACATTAAATTTTCCCCATAAGGAAAAACATGCGGGGTTGAGTATTTTGAAAAAACCCCGGTTTGGGCCCCTTGCCAAAACATTTTATAAGTTATGTCACCTTATGAACTCGAGTTTTTAAAAAAGGGTTTAAAAGAATATCAAAGTATCACGAAAAATATATTTTCCATAGGCGCGATCAAAAAAACTCCCCCCTTTTCCTCAACATATTCCACAATCACAATCATTCCATGGTTTCGACGAAAGTGTGGCCACTCCCCCGGGAGCCGACTAGCAAAGGGGGGCCCGTCCCCTCGTGTAAAGGCCTTTTGGGAGGGTTTCTTTTCCCCTACCAGGGCCCCTTGGATAATCATAACCCGGCCACAGGATGGGTGAACTCACAAAAATTGGGGGGCCAATATCACAATAAAAAAAACATAGGTATGGCAAAAACGGTTAAACCACCCCTATAACACCAATCAATATTTTTGCGAAAATAAAAAATTTTAAGAATAAAGCCCCTTTCGATTGCTTAGTTTTAAGTAGTTTTTTCTTTTTCTTATGGGCCCAACCAAAGTTTCACCTTTTATATATGCACGATTATTTTTACTACTATAACCAACCACTTCTTGAAAATGTTATCGATTAAGATTAGGTATTTCATAGTAGTTACTTTATAGCTACCGGTTATATACTTATACTTTACAGGTACGTTCATGAGGTGTAGTATGTACATAAACAAAACTAGGCATCCTTTTAGCATGTTCTTAATTATATATCATGGTTGATAATTTCACCTCCTCATAACATTTTTACATTGTGTTTGTATTGTTTTGAAATATTCAGCAGCAAACCAACAATAGCGAACAAGACTAGTTTTGGATTACTCGGGCCTATGTATGTTCTAAATTGCAAAAATAGTACTCCCTCCTCATCCCAAAGGCATTTGGGCATTTCTTTTGAATACAAGATTTAAAAATTTAATGTTAAAAAGTTAAAAGTGAAGAAAAAATGAGCAAGGTAAACAGGACTCAACAATCTTATGATTATTAAAAAAAAAAACGGCTCAACAACCTCAGAATAGAACATAAAAGAATAGTTCTCAATTCTCAATTTAATCAAGGATGGAGGGAGTACTACCTCCATCCTTGATTAATAGTCTTGTTTCGATTCGATGCGAGTTTTAAAAAATATGAGTGAAAAAAATTAGTAAAACAAGTGTATCACTTTTATACTATGTTAATTTTATAGTAGTAAAAAAATATGGGCATAATAATGTATTAAAATGTGGCACCTGCTTATCCAAAATGAAGAAAAAGTAAATTAGATTTTAGTTATAAACGTATTGAACTAAGCAAATGCATGAATGTCTCAAATCTCTTTTCACTTTGTCAACATCACCGCACACACTAATCAAAAACTGGCTTTCTTCAACCACCAAAACACATTTTGCACAAATTTGATTGTGTCATCTATTCAAGTGCTTCAAACCAATACAAAGATCCTCACTGATTTAAAATGAGAGCATAGCTGTATTCAAAATGAATCGATGATTATTTTATGCTTGAAAGGAATGTGTCGATTTTAATACTAACTAAGATTAGGTATTCAGCAGAGCAGGTACGTTCATATGTGCATAAAAAAATAGCCATCTTTTTTAATATTATCTTCTCAGAGCGTGGTTGATATTTTCTACATCTATTTATTACTATAATTTAAATATAAATATTTAGGTACAACAATAATAACGAATAAGACTGGTTCTTTAGCCGCCTGCATAGTAACAAAATCAAGTTTGTCGCCAGTGCTATTTTTCCATATCATTTTAAATGTATTCATATTATTATTAGTACTATTTCACACGCAAAGTGTTGTTGGAAACATGAAACATAGTAAATGAACGTACGTAAGATAATGAGGATTTCCAAAATAAAATAGTCTGATTTGATCATACAGATATGGGATGATATCAAATTAGTGTCATTTCTATCAATGAGAATGACTTAGATAATAGAATGATAGAGAGAGAATGATCGTAAAATGCCACCATAGAGAAAAGTTACCTTAGGTTAGGAGTCCAATTTCATAGAAACAATTTTTCCATTATTTTTTTCTATTTAACTATTTGAAGATTAAATAAAAAAAGTTACTACAGTACTAGTGCTAGCCGTAGGTTGCTTTCCAATTTTCATCTACTAAAATTTGAACTTATAATAATGTACTCCCGTTAATATTTTATTTTAATTATGTGATTTTTTTTAATAATTAAAGTGAAAGTTGGATAGAAAAATCTATGATTTCGTTTGAAAAAATAATTTATTCAACTGTGATTATTTTTATATCTTATAATTATGATGGAGATGAAATGCATTAGCCTTAGATTATGAGAGGAAAAGCAGACCGCTTTAGATTAATTACATAAATTAATAACACAAGGTGGGCTGGGTTAGTAGGATTTGGGCTTATAACTTATATGGTCCAAAATAATAAGCTCAATCAAAATAAAATAGAAGCAGCTCTATCTTTGCATTCAAATTTCAAATTTGTATTAAGCATTGCCTATTCCTTTGACTAATCTGTTTTTTGTTTCTTTCTTCATAATAATGCTGCCTATTTAGATTTGTTAGCTACTTGATTTTGGATTTGGACCATAATTTTGGCATTTGATCGCTATGAAAATGCAATCGTGTTCATTACAAATAAGCTTACGTTGAATATTTGTGGACTATTATTGCTTTGGGCCTGATTTATTTGGTGTCTGGGCCTTTATCCTTATGTGGTCTAGACCCAGAAGCCCAGCTGCATCTCCCTCGTTCTCCAGATGCTGCCACGTGTCTCTTCACCCGGATTATGCACTACAGCCGTTGGATTAAGGGCTTGTGATGTGTGTTTGTTTATGTGAGAGCCTAACCGGTTCTGCTCTCTCATTCATTCGATACACTCTCTCTCTCTCTACTCTCTGAGACTCTCCTCCTTCTCTCTACTTTCCGATTGCCTCTCCGGTTGTTCTAGAGATGATTCACTGCTCTTGTGTGGATATCTGATCTCTAAGTTGTTTGGGAAGGCAACTGCTTTGGTTGCTTGTAGAGTGAGAACTAGGGTTTCAGTCTTGAAGTGGTCCTAGTGACCTAATCCGGTGAAGAGGGGCTGTTTGGTGAAGGTGTGACGGTGGGAGGGTAGACTCCAGTCGATTCATCGTTGCTCCCTTGGATTTTGGTTCTAGTTGAATAGATCTGGGCTATGTGGCGGGCTCTGAGCCATATTATGTGATCTATTCTGTTTCTTCTTTGATTCTCTGTGTTGATTGCTATTAGATCCTTAGGGATCTTGTTTTGTTAGTCTAACAATCTACTTGAGTGTGCAGGTGTACCAAGAGGTCAAGATTACTCAAGAACCCTAGCTAGAACTAGTTACTGTAATTGTAATAGTTGTAAGGGTTTTGTCTTGTAATCTATAGACATATCAGCCGCGTGGGTGAGAGTTTGGCTGAGCTCTCTTGTACAAGAACAAAGAGGTCTCGGTAATTAGTGAATCTAGACTAATCTGATCCCTACAGTGGTATCAGAGCCACGGGGGGATTAGTCTAGCACGCCGAGTCGCTTAAGGAGGTGGGCAAGTGGAATCCTCCTTCGAGAGGGGATTCGCTCTGGTAAATTGGCTTGATCTCCTGTTCTCCTTTTAACTTTCTGTTTAGTGCCACTATAGGCTTGGGATCTTGTTTTCTGGTAGATAGTCTCTGGCAAAGACTTAGGTCTCTTTGTGCTTTCTGTGTCTCTTCTGTGTTGCTTCCGCTGGTTCTTGTGCTCTGTGATCGTGTGATCTCATTTTACTTGACCACCAAGCACCTATACTGCCCAAGTGACCCCCTGCGCCCTCCACAAGTGAGTGATTGCGAGCTGGGATAGCCTTGGCCAGTGTTGCTCGTGACAGTCAAGGATTTGAGGTCCTCTCTGTTGTGTGTGAAAGCCTCTGTACCTGTTCTTGTGTTTGCTGGTGAATGTCTGTGTGTTTTCAGGTGTGTAAGTTTGTGTGTTTCAGTCTTGCCTCCTGTGTTCTTGTAAAAATTGTTGCAAAAATGTCTCAGCCTGTTGGTTTGGTTCCTTATAATGGTAAAAATGATTTTGCTATTTGGAAACAGAAAATGAAGTGTATTTTGATTCAACAAAAAGTTTTCAAGGTTGTTGATGGCTCTTTACCTGAGGATACTGATCAGGATAAAAAGGATGAAATGAATGAGTTAGCTAGGGCCACTATTGTGCTAAACTTGTCTGATTCTGTGATAAGAAAGGTTGATCATGTTGAATCTGCTTCTGAAATGTGGAAATTGCTTGATACTCTGTTTACTGAAACTTCTATGTCCTCAAGGATGTATTTGCTTGAAAAATTGTTTAAGTTTAAGCTTGACCTTGCTAAGGATATAGATGATAATGTAGATAGATTTCAGAAGCTTGTTCAAGACATTAAGAGATCTGGTGACACCACAATAGATGCTTATACCAGTATAGCCCTAATGAATGCCATTCCTGACTCCTATAGTGATGTTAAAGCTGCCATTAAGTATGGCAGGGACTCTGCTCCTCTGGAATTGATTATTAGCTCCCTAAAATCTAAGGAACTTGAACTTAGGGAAAGAGCTGCTGATAAGAATGCCTATAACAAAGTTCTTAATGTTAGAGGTAGGTCCAAATCTAGAGGGGGGAATGAATCTAGTGGTGGCTCTAGTTCTGGTAATAATGGGAAGAAGAAGTATAGGTCTAGGTCAAGAAGTAAAGACCCTAGGACCTATAGGAAGTGTTTTAACTGTGGGGATGTTGGTCACTATAAGAAAGAATGCACTAAGCCTAAGAAGAACAAGTTTACCAACAATAATTCCCAGGTTGAAACTCTTGTGAATGTGGCCACTTATGACAATGTAAATGATTCTGTCTTCATGGTTCATGATCTGCAATTTATTAATGCCTCTCCTGCCTGCCCTTTTACTTCAAATGACTGGCTCTGTGATTCTGGATGTACTTATCATGTTAGTCCTTTTAAAGAGATTTTCTCTGAGCTAAGACCTGTGACTAATACTTTTGTGTCCATGGCTGATGACAAAAAATGTGAGATTGTTGGCATTGGCACTGTATGTTTAAAGTTAGATAATGGTTTTGTGCTCAACTTGAAGGATGTCAGATATGTTCCTGATCTATGCTATAACTTGATGTCATGCACTGCTCTTGAAAATGAGGGTATGGGGGGAAAATGGGGGGAAGGCTGCATGAAAATTTGCAAAGGATCCATGTGTCTGTTCAAAGCTAAAAAGAAATGTGGGTTATATGTCTGCAATGCTGTGCCTGTAACCTGTGATAAAGCCTATGCTAATGTTGTAAAAACTGATAAAACTGTGCTTTGGCACAATAGGCTAGGCCACATGAGTGCAAAAGGTCTTAATCTCCTAAAAAAGCATGCTATCTTATCTGATTCTGAGGTGCATAGTGATTTACCTTTTTGTGATACCTGTGTGCTGGGAAAACAGCACAAAGTTTCTTTCCCTACCCCTGTTCCTGCTAATGTCAGTAAGAATATCCTTGAATATGTGCATATGGATGTGTGGGGACCTGCTTCTGTGTCTACTCATTCTGGTGCTGTGTATTTCTTATCCATAATTGATGATTTTTCAAGGAAAGTGTGGTGTTTTCTTATGAGACATAAGGATGAGGTGTTTACTAAAATTGTTTCTTGGAAAACCTTTATTGAAACTCAGACTGGAAAGAAACTTAAGGCTATCAGAACAGATAATGGTTTAGAATTCTGCAATAAACATGTTGATGAATTGTGTGCTGCTTTTGGGATTAAGAGACATAAAACTGTGCCTTATACTCCCCAGCAAAATGGGGTTGCTGAAAGAATGAACAGAACTTTACTTGAAAAAGTGAGATGCATGCTTGCCAAATCTGGTTTGTCCAAAAAATTTTGGGGTGAATGTCTGTTGACTGCTACTTATCTGATTAATAGGTCTCCCTCTGTTCCTCTATTTGGAAAATGCCCTGAATATGTTTTCTCTGGAAAAACTTTTGATATTTCTCATCTTAGAGTGTTTGGGTGTTCTGCTTTTGTGCATACAAAAACTGATAAACTTGACCCTAGATCAAGAAAGGGTGTTTTTCTAGGGTATCCTGAGGGTGTTAAAGGATATAGGATCTGGCTAAGAGATCAACCTGGATTTAAAGTGGTAATTAGCAGGGATGTTGTGTTTAATGAAATTGAGTTCCCTTGCTTGAAGTTACCTGATAACCCAACTCCAGCTACTGTGGACAATGAGCCTCTTATGGAGGTGGAGTCCACAGAATCTCTCACTGGTGTGGAGCATCCTAGTGATACTCCAAGTGAGGTGGAGCAACCTTTCTGGAACTCTTACCCTGTCTTCACTCCTGATGATACACCCAATGAGGGAAACCTAAATGTGATTGATGAGATGCCTCCCCAAAATGTCAATAATACTGGTGTTAATGTGCATGCTACTCCTGTCAGAAACATTTCCCCTGCTCCTGTGCAGAATGTGATTAATAGCCCTGCTGGCATTCAGAATGCCATTGATGTGCCTGACTTGCAAAATTATGTTCTTGCTAGAGATAGAACTAGGAGAACTAATGTGAATAAACCTGTAAGGTATGATGGCCATATAGGCCTGGTTGCTCTTGTTAGTCTGGCTTTCAATGTTCATGAATCTGATGGGGATGAACCCCAATCTTTCAAGCAAGCTATCAAATCTAAGTTTTGGGAACAATGGCATAAAGCCATGAAGGAGGAAATGTATTCTCTGCTTATTAATCATACTTGGATTCTTGTACCTTTGCCTCCTGGTATATCTGTGGTTGATTGCAGGTGGCTTTACAAATTGAAAAATGAAGTGGAGGGCCTTAGGTACAAGGCTAGACTAGTGGCAAAAGGCTTTACCCAACAAGAGGGGGTAGATTATACAGAGATTTTTGCCCCTGTTGTTAAATTTACTACTGTGAGATTAATGCTTGCCTTATGTGCTCACTTTAACTGGGAATTAAAACAGATGGATGTTAAAACTGCCTTCTTGCATGGTGACTTAGATAAACCTATTTACATGAAGCAGCCTGAAGGCTTTGTTGATCCCAAGTTCCCTAATCATGTGTGTTTATTAAAAAAGGCCTTGTATGGGTTGAAGCAATCTCCTAGACAGTGGAACATCAAGTTCAACAATTGTATGCATAAGTTAGGTTTTGTGAGAAGTACTTTTGATGCATGCTTGTATATTAAAGATCTTGACTCTGTTCCTGTGTTTCTGTTGTTATATGTGGATGATATGCTCATTATGGGTCCTTGTTTGAAAACTATTAAGGCTGTGCAATCTTCCTTGAGTGAAAATTTTGACATGAAAGATCTAGGGGATGCTCAGAAAATTCTTGGCATATGCATTGATAGAGATAGGAAGAATCATTCTCTTATTTTGCATCAGGAGCCTTATGTGAATAAAGTGTTGAAGAAATTTAACATGTTTGATGCCAAGCCTGCTTCTGTTCCCCTTGCTGCTCATTTTATGTTGAGTAAAGATTTGTGCCCTAAGTCTCAATTTGATATTGATGCCATGAAGAAAGTCCCTTATGCTAATGCTATTGGATCAGTGATGTACTTAATGGTTAGCACTAGGCCTGATATTGCCTATGCTGTGTCTTGCCTTAGTAGATATATGGCAAATCCTGGTTCTGATCATTGGGAGGCTTTGAAGTGGCTTCTGAGATATCTTAAGCACACTGCCAAGTATGGGTTGTGCTACTCTAAATGTGATGATGGTGTTTTACTAACTGGTTTTGTGGATTCCAACTATGCTAATGACAGAGATAAGAGGAAGTCAACTACCTCCTATGTGTTTACTGTTTGCAGGTCATGTATTAGTTGGAAATCACAGCTGCAGCATATTGTGGCCTTGTCTACTACTGAGTCAGAATATATTGCCATTACTGAGGCAATGAAAGAAGCTATTTGGTTAAAGGGAGTTCTCTCTGAACTTAAGTTTGTGAATGAATCTCCTACTGTGTTTTCTGATTCTCAATCTGCTATCCAGTTGTGTAAAAACCCTGTTTTCCATGATAGGACAAAACATATTGATGTGAGATTTCATTACATTAGAGATATAGTTGAAAAAGGTGAAGTTTTTCTTCAAAAGGTGCACACTGACAAAAACCCTGCTGATATGGGGACTAAATGCTTACCTGTTGATAAATTACTCACTTGCATTAGGATTTTGCATTTTGATTGTGGTTAGCATGTGCATGTCCCGGGGATAAGTCCTAGATGACTCTGTGAGCCTTGGTTCTTTGAGATCACTAGGCATGAAAGACCTACAAGACTAGTTGGTTTACCTCTGGTGATCTACTTGTGATCTTGTTAGGCAATGCTTTGGTTATTTCCTTGACTAATGAGCATTAATGCTCTCTGGTGTCAGGATCTAACCTTGTGGGCTATGATGAAAATGCCTAAGCCTTTAGCCCATGATTGGTTTCCTAGAATAAGAGTCCAAGGTGGAGTATGTTGAATATTTGTGGACTATTATTGCTTGGGCCTGATTTAATTGGTGTCTGGGCCTTTATCCTTTGTGGACTTGACCCAGAAGCCCAGCTGCATCTCCCTCTCACTCCAGATGCTGCCACGTGTCTCTTCACCTGGATTGTGCACTACAGCCGTTGGATTAAGGGTTTGTGATGTGTGTTTGTTTATGTGAGAGCCTAACCGGTTCTGCTCTCTTCATTCTTCGATACACTCTCTCTCTCTACTCTCTGAGACTCTCTTCCTTCTCTCTACTTTCCGATTGCCTCTCCGGTTGTTCTAGAGATGATTCACTGCTCTTGTGTGGATACTTGATCTCTGGGTTGTTTGGAAAGGCAACTGCTTCGGTTGCTTGTAGTGTGAGAACTAGGGTTTCTGTCTTGAGGTGGTTCCAGTGACCTAATCCGGTGAAGAGGGGCGGTTTGGTGAAGGTGTGACGGTGGGAGGGTAGACTCCAGTCGATTCATCGTTGCTCCCTTGGATTTTGGTTCTAGTTGAATAGATCTGGGCTATGTGGCGGGCTCTGAGCCATATTATGTGATCTATTCTGTTTCTTCTTTGATTCTCTGTGTTGATTGCTATTAGATCCTTAGGGATCTTGTTTTGTTAGTCTAACAATCTACTTGAGTGTGCAGGTGTACCAAGAGGTCAAGATTACTCAAGAACCCTAGCTAGAACTAGTTACTGTAATTGTAATAGTTGTAAGGGTTTTGTCTTGTAATCTATAGACATATCAGCCGCGTGGGTGAGAGTTTGGCTGAGCTCTCTTGTACAAGAACAAAGAGGTCTCGGTAATTAGTGCAATCGTGTTCATTACAAATAAGCTTACGTAACAAATGTCCTTATTCATATGATATTTCATATTTAGAAGTATTTTTAGGATATTTTTGTCAAATTGGAGATTTGAAGTATGTACGGATAAGTGGATATCCATCTCCATTTGTAGCATCATCCGCAATCCAATTAAATATTATGGGTCTGGGTTCGTTGTTCGTGGATTGTTCAAGCCGAAAAGCTTCGTTTGCAATAGCCGTGACTTTCCGTTCGATTCTTCATACTCTAATAATCAATTATTACTACAACAAAAAATCAAGAACAATAAAATCAGAAAAAGATCAATCAACACTATTATATCCATAACCAAAAGTATATGTATCAATAGCCAATTATATTCAGTACAAGAAAAATAATTCAGAGAATAATGTGCAAGAAAAAATAATTCAGAGAATATCATCTGGATATTATGAGTACATAAACAAATTCCACAAATGTTAATTGAGCCAATAAAAGCAAAAGTCTTATGACTTTCATTATGTATGCATCAAAGCTATATTGAAAAAACAAAAGATATTGCACAATTAATGCACATAAGAACTACAATCAAGGAATCATACGCCCTTGGTTATTTCTGATCCCTGTTTAACATCTATCTTGAAAGAACAAAAAAGTCAATAAACATTACTTCATCCATCCACAAAAAGTATATATACCAATGGCAGTATTTGTTGTCACAAAAAACACATCCAACCAACAACAAAACAAACCACATGGAGGAATAAGAGAGAGTTTAGAGTTTTAAAAAGATAAGCTGTTATTGCTCAATTGAAATAACGGAAACAACAAGAGTCTTTTATAATGGAAAAACAAACCTAATCCTATGTGGTTCGACTCTCGTAATCTGATCCGGGAAAGAACCACAAAGAAAACCCGGATGGAAATAAATAACCGACTCGATAACAAGACACAACATAGAGCGGATGTGTTGGAGCTGATGTAGGTGGGTCGTGGTGAGTCGGGAGGTGCGCTGGAGAGCCTTATTATTAATGTATGAAGTACATAAACAAAATCAAGAAAGTTTTATGGAGTATCAATTGAGTCAATAAATGCGAATAAGCAAGTGTAGAGAGCCTTCACTAGGAATCAAACTTTTATCATATGATGTATAGAATGTATGCTCACAAATTGATTACCTTTGCTTCAACCCTCTTTTATCGACCACTGCTTATTCTTTGTAGACACGATCCATATCAATGTCCTTCTCGACAAATGGCCCATAATCTTCTTCATTTACTCTCTCCATGAATTCTCTTGGCATATTCCAGATAGAGATGCTCGAAGAGAGGAGGAGAATCTCAAACCATCTGGAACCTTCTTTAAATCGGGGCACCCACACATATTCAAGGAAGTAAGTTTTGGCATTGCTCCTTCTTCTACCTCCCATACCTTTAAATCGTGCAAATTCCTTAAATAAAGTGTCTGGAGTTGTGGAAATGAATTTGAGTGGAAAGTTAATGTTTCTTCCATCTCGACTTTATCTAAGTATAGCTCTTGCAACATGGGATACTTGCCAAAGTCCTTCACTGGGGACTTTGATTGGGAAGGGTAGCCGACTTGGGAATCTTTACTCCATTGATATGGATTCTGGTATTTCTGTTTCTCCCATTACCTCGTCCCTTGTTTCTGTTAATTCTGTTGTTAGTGTGGATTTGTGGCACAAAAGGCTTGGCCATCCTTCTCTTAACAAATTGAAATCCATCTCTAATGTTTTACATTTATCTAATGTTTCTCCATCTCATTGTGATATTTGTCCACTTGCCAAACAAAGACACTTGTCTTTTCCTAATTCTGACTCTCAAGCAGATAGCATATTTGATATCATACACTGTGATGTCTGGGGGCATTCTCTCCATGCACATCACAGGGGTACAAGTATTTCTTGACCATTGTGGATGATAAGTCTAGGTTTGTTTGGACTTTCTTACTGCAACAAAAATCAGATGTCAAAACCATTCTCACACAGTTCTTTAACACTGTTCTCACACAATTTTCCACCAAAATCAAAGCCATCCGCACAGACAATGCTCCTGAACTAAATTTACCCTCTCTCTTCACTTCTTTTGGGACAATTACACAACATTCGTGTGTAGAAACTCCACAACAAAATGCTCGGGTAGAGAGGAAACATCAGCATTTGCTAAATGTTGCTAGAAGTCTCTTGTTTCAGTCTCATCTTCCTGTCACTTTTTGGGGGGAATGCATCCTTACTGCAGCTTACCTAATCAATCGAACTTCATCCTCTGTTCTTCCTAACAACACTACTCCTTTTCATATTCTCTTCAACAAATCACCTTCCTATTCTCACCTAAGGGCTTTTGGTTGTTTGTGTTATGCCTCCACTCTCAACCGAGGTAGGGACAAATTTTCCCCGAGGGCATCCAAGTGCATTTTTCTTGGATATCCCTCTGGTTACAAAGGTTACAAAGTGCTTGAAATTGACAGTATGCAAGAAATCATCACCAGAAATGTCATTTTTCATGAAGATATCTTCCCCTTCTCTCATTTAACTTCCTCTGTCTTCCCTATTTCTCCTCACTTACCCTCCATCTCTGACTCCCCACCCTCCCCTCAACCAATCCTTGTCATCTCTGCAGATACAATTCCTTCAGCCACCACAGATAATAATCTTTCTACTCTTCCTAATACTGTCACAACCAGATCTGGCAGAACAGTAGCTCCACCCACTTACCTCACTGATTATATATGCAACTCTGTTTCCTCTACTTCCAAATACCCCATATCCACTTACTTCTCCCTATCAAATCTCTGCCCCACCTATCTGAAATTCATTGTCTTAATGTCTGCTATACCTGAACCAACATCTTTCTCTCAAGCCACAAATTATCCTGAGTGGCAACTGGCTATTCAGGAAGAACTAGCTACTCTCATCAAGCGCAATACATGGCTGATCACTGCCCTTCCTCCGGGCAAGGTTCCTATTGATTGCAAATGGATATTCAGAGTAAAGTTTCTTGCAGATGCAACAGTGGAGAGGTACAAAGCTAGGCTCGTTGCCAAGGGCTTTACACAGTTAGAAGGTGTGGATTTTCTTGACACATTCTCACCCGTTGCAAAACTTTCTACTGTCAAACTCTTACTTGCTTTGGCTGCCATCAATGGCTGGTTTCTGTCACATTTTGACATTAACAACGCATTCCTCTATGGGGACTTGGAAGAGGAAATATACATGAATATACCACCTGGGCTTATTGTTGAGGGGGGCATTCCTGGAGTCAAACTGGTGTGCAAGCTAAATAAGTCTCTTTATGGCCTCAAACAGGCATCAAGACAGTGGTATCTGAAATTATCTCAAGTTCTAAGTGGCTTTGGGCTTCAACAATCAGCCTCGGACCATTCCTTCTTCTTTGAAAGGACTTCCTCAAGCTTCTTTGGTATTGTGGTATATGTTGATGACATCCTCGTTGCAACAAGTGATGAAAAGAAGACAGAAAGTTTCAAGAAATTTCTGACACTCCACTTCAGTTTCAAAGATCTTGGAGTCCCAAAATACTTCCTTGGACTGGAAATTGCAAGAAGCAAAAGGGGATTCTTGTTTCACAAAGGAAATATGTTATGGATTTATTAAGGGACATAGGATTACTTGGATGCAAACCATCCTCAGTGCCGATGGATCCACTCCAAAAATTGGGACAAGAAGCTGGAAATCCTATGGAAGACTCTTCAAAATATAGAAAGTTGATTGGCAGACTCTTGTACTTGTGTATAACAAGGCCGGACATCACCTTTGCTGTGCACAAGCTCAGTCAATTCCTATCAAAACCGTGTGAGGATCATTGGAAGGCAGCCTTGAAAGTGTTGAGGTATCTTAAGGGATGTCCTGGTCATGGCTTAATGTGCAATAAGGACTCAGAGCAGACTTTGAGCATCTTTGCAGATGCAGATTGGGCAGCATGTCCAGATACCAGGCGATCCATGACGGGATATTGTTTATTTCTTGGAAGTTCCCTCATTTCATGGAAAGCTATTTATCAAAGTATCACAAAACATTTTTCAAAACCAATAATCAAATATCTCCCATTTTCTCTCATTTTCCCCCACAATCACAATCATATCCATGGTGCGACAAAGGGCCACATTTTTCCCCACAAGGGCCTTTTTAAGTTTGGACCTAAGACCCCCTTTGGGGTACAAAAATTTGGGAGGTTTGCCCCCGACCCCCCGGGACCCGTATAACATATCCAAAACCCTTTACCCCCAATGGAGCAACTCAAAAAACTGGGTAATGGGCACAATATCACAATAAAACAAATATGTAAAAGAAACAGCTTAAACCACCCTTATAACACCAATCAATATTTTGCAAGAAAAAAAAGAGTTTAAGAAAAAAGAAATTGGACCGTTTAGTTTTCGTTTTTTTCGTTTTCCCTTATTTTAACCGGGGTTTTTAATTTTTCATTAAATAAATGCACATATTCACAAATCGATTCAATCACGACTTTAACCCCGATGTCTCAATATTTCCCCCTCTTCCATCGATTTTATCTTAATCATCATAAATCTTTAAAATTCAAGTCATGCTTATCATATATATTTTTTCCCTTTAGTACCTCAACTCTAGATCTATCATCAACAGTTTACACAAGAGTTTTCCAACAAACAACCACGCCACACACACACACCCGATCTACACACACACAGATCCCTAGTTACACATCCCTTTTATCCCTTTTCCCACTCAAAATAAGATGCTTTTGGGGTTCAAGGAGACCATTCCGGTTAGAAAGAAAAGGGAAAAGTTAAAAAAACAAGAAAACTTATATAAAACAAAATACCTTTTTAAAAAAACAATGGTAAAAAAAAGAGACTTGGCCTTCAAGAATTCTTGATAAAAACTTCAATTTCTTCTCCAAAAGATAGCAAAAAAATTTGGAAAAAGAGAAAAAAAAATTTGAGAGAGAGGGGAATGGTGGGGGACAAAAATTAGGCTAAGCTTGGGGGTTTTTTTATTTATAAAAAACAAGATTTTTTGGTAAAAAATAGAAATTTGGTAAGATCTCATTTCCCTAAATAAAATAATATAATATTTGAAGTAGGGAAAAAAATTAAAAAAATGAAGATGGCAATATCTCCTAATTTTCAAAAAACCAGGTAATTAGCCATGGTTTTGTTTTAGTAATTTTCCAATGAATAAAAATATTATTGGGGCAAAATAAAAAAAAAAGGAAAAACCTCCATAAAATAAGGTAGGGGATTTTTAGCCTTTATAAATAAGTTTATTTTTGGAATATTAACTGAATAAAGTAAGGGTTAAGACATTCCCAAAAAAGGTGGAAAAATTTGGTAGAATAAATGAATTTAGGATAAGGAAAACAAGTAAGGGATCAAATAAAAAAAAAATAAATTCCTTCCTTTTTTCCCAAAAATAGTGATTTTCAAAATCACTTAGAAAAAAGGGGGTTTATTTTTATATCACTAAACAAGGGAAAAAATTCTCTTAGAACTTAATTCAAATAAATATCCCAAGGATTAAATTTAAATCCTAAAAAAAAATCCCTACAAAAAAGGGGGAGGGTTCAAAAAATTTAAAAAATTAGGGGCTAAATTTATGGGAAATTTTCCTCTAACATTCCCAATTAATTTCCTTTAAAAAATTAATTTGGGCCCCATAATCAATAAATAATTCATTTTAAAAATCATCAAATCAATTTTTGACTTTTCAAACTTTCAACATGTAATCATCTCAGAAATTAAAGATTTTTCAATTTTCCCCCGTCAAAAACAATTAATTCCCTTTTTCAAGGGTTTGGGTTTTTAAATTTTCCCGGGGCTTAAAAAAACTTTTTCCCCTTTTTACCCTAAAACCAAGCAAAAAGACATCTGTTTAAACCCGGGTTTTTCCCTGAACCACAAGCACATAGAGATAGATTGTCATGTTTTGTGAAAAAAACTTAAGTAATTAATTGATAGCTTAGTGATTAGTTTGTCAAAGGGAATAATCAGGTTTGCTTAGTTAGTGTGCACCTGAACTTCACTTTAAATAGTGCCTCTTTTGTACGCACAACACAGTTTTTGGGAATTTAAAATATTATCTCATTTTCCCAAATACTCTCTCTATCTGTTCTATCTTCAATTAGGTATTTTGGTTTTCTTTGATCTCAAATCATGATGATCTTCATGTTTGATTAATCCTCATCTATACATATAGTATATTCCACTGCAAATTACTTCCTCTCCCTAAACGATTAGCCTCAACAGAATAACAGAAAATTGGAGTAGCACTTCGAAAATTGGAGTAGATTCCAAGCTTAATTTCTACATCATGTGAGGTTCATCATAATCGAAATGAATGTAAAACAGCATCATCAGCTCAAACTTAATCGGGAATGATTCAAAAGGCTATTTTTGAGCAAATCGAAGACAAACTGCTGTAGAAACTAGAATGGGATGTGCAAGTTGCAAGTAACAATTATTCCCAAACAAAACGAAATTGCTGGTGAAATATAGCCCAAATAAGGGAGAAACAGCGGAAAGAGAGAATGATCCGAAAATGCCAGTACCTTATTTTCGTCAAAGAATTTAGATTTGTCGCAGTTTAGCAAAAGAGCGTAGAGAAGGGAATATATACATATGGACACAACCTTCTAATGTTAGTAGGGAAAATGATACTCCCACCATTTCACAAAATATATGAATAATTGATGCGTAAGTGAATTAAAATAAAATTAGTAAAATAAAAAAGAGGAGAAGAATGATATTTAAAGTAGTATTAGTATATTTTTATAGAATGAGCGAAAATAAAAAATACAGTATGTTTTTATAGGACTAAGGGAGTAATAATTATAATTGTACTAGATGAGAGTTGACGTAAATGATCACAAGTTCTATATGTGAACATAGTTTCGACTAGAGGTGGGTCGACACGATATATCGGGAACAAAAAATGCTGTATCATGTTTCGTATCGAAAATATCGATATGAAAGAATTTCATATCGTTATCGTATCGAAAGTTTCGATATATCGAACTTTCGATATGGATAATATCAATATCGTTATCGTATCGATATTTTGATATATCGTAAGATCGATACGATATATCGAAATATCGTTATCGTATCGAATACCTGTATATCGAAAAATATAATTTCAAAACTGAAAAATAACACAAAAATTAATAAAACTTCGACACAATAAAATAAATAGTGTTCTTATTAGGGTTTCATATATATATTTTCTAAATATATGAATGAATTAAATGGATTTGTATATATTTATAGTTTTAAACTTCAATATGTATTGAATTTCAATATGATTCGATAGAGTCCCATTATCCACAAACTCACTCTTAAAGACCGAACCACCGAACCATACCAAATTAGGGCTTTTGGATCTAGTTTTTTATGGATAAAATTCACAAATTTATAAATTATTTTCTCCTTCATCACCGGTCTATTTTAATTCATCCGAAGGTAAATAAGTCATACTAACACGTTACTAAGATTTAACTTCATTCCGCAATATATTACTTCATTCCAGGAGGTTTTACTTCATTCTAATAGGATTATTACTTCATTCTAGTACGTAAATGCGGTTTCGCCGTCGCGTGCCGTTCTTTCTCTCTACAATATCTATCACCACCGCCACGGCTCTGATAAACACATGGAATAATATAATAAATTATATGAATGAAGTATGTGTAGAAGCATTTGAAGTCCTAATGGAATGAAGTAAAGACCTTATCCAATGAAGTAATAACGTTTCTGAATGAAGTAATAAACTCACTTGAATAAATTGCATTTTTTAATGTGAATAAAGTAAAAACTCATGTCAATGAATGTACAGAAAAATAATTCAACAAATATAATC
Source organism: Salvia hispanica (assembly GCF_023119035.1). Taxonomy (NCBI): domain Eukaryota; kingdom Viridiplantae; phylum Streptophyta; class Magnoliopsida; order Lamiales; family Lamiaceae; genus Salvia; species Salvia hispanica. The sequence goes on along the minus strand of NC_062970.1, from coordinate 1,170,155 downwards.
AGTATATGACCAGGAGGGGCGCCACACGGCGCTTAAATTGGGACGCTGAGCATAACATTACTCCATAAACAACTAACAAATTCCACAAAATGTTACTATTAATAATTGAGCCAATAAAAGCAAAAGTCTAGAGATTTCATTATGTATGCATTAAAGTTATACAGAAAATACACAAGAAATTGCACAAGTAATGCACATATGAATTACAATATTTCAGATATCTGTTTAACATCTATATTGAAAAAACAAAAGTCAAATAAACATTAACTTCACCAATCCACAAAAAGTATACTATCCAACCAACAAGAAAACAAATTGGTAGTATATCAATAGGATATAAGATACAAGTCTGGACACATGTAGGAATAAGTAAGTGAGAGTTTCGAGTTTGAAAAAAATAAGTTGTTATTGCTCAATTGAAATAATAATGGAAGCAACAATACTCTTTTATAATGGAAAAAACAAACCTAATCCTATGTGGTTCAACAATACTCTTTTTAAAAAAACCCCGGGTGGAAATAAATAACCGACTTTATAACAAGACATAAAACAGACTGGATGCGTTGGAGCCGATCTCAGGTGTTGTCGTGGTGAGTCGGGAGGTGCGCTGGAGAGCCTTATTATTAAAATGAGAGTACATAAAAAAAATCAAGAAAAAATTTTATGGAGTATCAATTGAGTCGATAAATGCGAATTGAATAAGCAAATGTAGAGAGCCTTCACCAGGAACAAACTTTTGTTGTCATCTGAAAAAGAATTAGCACAAGGTCAATATCGTATATATATGGAGTAGCATTTAGTTATATGCTAACAAATTGATTACCTTTGCTTCAACCCTCTTTTATCGACCACTGCTTATTTCTTTGGAGACCTTATCCATATCAATTTCCTTATGGACAAATGGCCCATAATCTTCTTCACTTACTCTCTCCATGAATTCTCTTGGCATATGACTGATACTCATGTATCGAAAAGTGGAGATGGATCTCAAACCATCTGGAAGCTTCTCCAAATTGGGGCACCTGTGAGATATTCAAGAAGTAGTTTTGGCATTGCTCCTTCTTCTGCTTCCCATTCCTTTAAATTGGGGCACGCAGAGATTGTCAAGACAGTAAGTTTTGGCATTGCTCCTTCTTCTACTTCCCATACCTTTAAATCGTGCAAAATCTCCATAAAGAAAGTGTCCTGAGTCGTGAAATGATCTGAGGAAAGTTAACAGCTTTCCATCTCACTTCATCTAACCATAGCTCTTGGCAACATAAAGGATACTTCTTGCTAAAGTCCTTCACATCTACCTTACCCTTGCACATATGCTTCAAGCAAATCCTTTACTAAATTTTGACACATCTCTGGTTTGTAGATGGAAACTGCTACTCATAGACGCAAATGCTGTATATACAAACTAACTAACGAAGGAGACATCAACCCGTGATTCAAACCTCTACCTTTCTCCGAACTGAAATCACATGAGTAAATTGAAATCCAACTTCAAATTAATTGTTGTTTTTGCTGTTCAATGAGAGTGGAACAGGCTATCCACATCAAAAACTGTAAACATCTATCTTCCGTAGACTAATCAATGTAGGGATATCTGTACCAAAAAGTTGTCTCACTGTTGGATTCCATCTAACGTCTCCAACTTCTGTAGCTCACCTAGTTTTAGTTTCTCCCTCCAATCACTTCTATTTTATTATTGAGATATATGCTTTAGTCTTTTCATCTTCCTGACCTACATTTGGCGTAATCTAATAGCAACTTCAGATAATACTTCAGAACCCAAGTGTTGTCTTGCGCATGGCAGACTGCATATAGACTTTGCAGCTCTTCTCACATTACAACTCCTCAAACTCAAGTATCTTAAAACACTATCTGATTCTACCTTGTTTGGTAATTCCTCTCTTTCAAACTCACAACCTTCTGCCACAAATATCTCATTGCGCCATCTTAAAGTTAACCATATACTTCCTCCTTAAGCCAACAGCTGGTTTATAATGATAGCTTTTTTGAAGAACAATAAAAAGTTCTCTAGAGACCTTTAGCTTCCTTTAAACTTATCTATACTTGATTTACTATATAGGGTTATGATGGATGGCTATTCGAAAGTTGGTAAAGTAATGTTGCTAGATATTTGTGCTGATCATCAAGACTGTGAAACTGTTCATTTTCTAAGTTTTAGAAGAACAAAGAGATCATGCATTAAATCATGAAGCCCACACGAACCGCCAGAGTGGAGGTAGGTGTCAGTTTAGTGCTGAACCATACAACTCATACCAAGTTCTATTAGATATTCTTGAGCCACATCTCTTAGAGTCTCATTAGCTTTATCTTGGTGGTGGAACAGCTTCCTCCTCACGCCATCCACAATAAATACAATCTCTCTCGTGTTAATCTTAGATCCTCGGAAAACATGCTAAATAGAGGAAGCATGGTTTCAAGTAAATAAGGTAGAGCATCGTAGCTCAACTCCACACTTGGATTTACTCTTCTTGCCATTTTCCAACACCTTTTCCATGCTTCAAATGTGATTCCATGTTCAGATTTACCTCTATCCATTCGTGTAATTTGCCATGCAAATCCTCCAATAACACAAAGTGATAGTGGTAACCCTTCGCCACTTGATACAATTTTTCTTCCAAATATCTCTAAATGATTTTAAATCCGTCATCTGCCACAATATAAAAAATAAGATGGGATATATATTTATTTAATCTTAGTAAGATACAAAATAACAATAAGAATAAATTTAAGAGTTTCCAGAGAAATTTCTAGTCCTACTCCAGTCTTATTTGACATTTTTAACAAAAATGTCAAAATAGTTCATTAGATTTGTTTATATTTTCTTTCATTTTATTTGAGTCATTATAAATCAGCACTTAAATTCAACATCAACAAAGATTCAACGCCATTTCAACACAAATTTCAACATCAACAAGGGAATCAATGACGTCAGTCAACGAATTCAATCAATTTTGATTCGATTAGAAATTTTATAAAAAATTAATTTTTTGATATGTCTTGATTTGGTAAAAAAAATTTAATCAAAAACCGAATGTTCACCCCTACTTCTAATTATCCTCTAAATTTCTAACAAAATAACGCATGAAACACCGACCAGCCAAACATATTCAAAAATGCAATATTCAGATAGTTAAAACTTCTGACCTGGAGAAATATCTGCTACTTTTTGAAGTAAAGTCCAACCTTCGTCCTTTGTCAGAAATTCCAGCCTGTGAGGTTCGGATTGTTGATTAGCAATATCCTCATTACGAGTTGTGAGAATGACATCACAATTCACCGGAAAAGCTTGCTTTATGATCTCCCAATGAACATCTTCCCATATATCATCTATCACCACCAGACATTTCCTCTCCTTCAATAAACTTTGAATTCTTGTCACCAACTCGCGATCTTCCATACCATCAGTCTGTTTGACGCTGCTATCAAGTTGTTTCAAAATATCAGCGAAAACGGCCTTCGGTTGAAACTGTTGGGTGATGCAAACCCATGCTCGAGCATAAGATTGGAGGTCTGTGTGGTTGTACACCTTTCTGGCGAGAGTAGTTTTTCCGAGACCACCCATCCCATATATCTTCACTACTCGTCTCCTTCTGGTTTCATCCTTCACCTTGGATACCAAAAGCTTGATGTCTTTCTCCATGCCCACGAAATCATGCTCAACCTCATGAGCATACGTCTGTCTCAACAGACGCTGCTGCTCAGCTTCCTGCTTGGAATGAGATGATGAGCCTTGTTGATCCAACTCCGACTTTAACTCTTTAGCGAGTTGGTCGAGGGCAGGTATAATGTCGCAAGCCTCCTTCCCAACTTCGTGGACACTGTAACACTCACACATGATGCAAATGTACCTTTGAAATTTGTCCTTGAGGCTCCTCAACCCTCTTTTGGATTGAACTTCAACGGCATACTTTTCAAGCAGATTCTCAGCTTTGAAAGCAAGATCTTTGAGTTGGGAAATGTAAAGCTTTAGAGTTGGAGAATCGCGTCTCTCTCTGTCAGCTCTCATCAACAAGGCATGGATGCTTCTCAGATCTGCTTTGACTTTGTCAACATCACCGCCCACACCAAGCAAAAACTTGGTTTCTTCAGCCACCAAATCACGAAGGGTTTCCAGAAACACATTCGCAACAGCATCTGCCATTAATTCTACTACTTTTTTCTGTTTCTTTCTTTGTTAGCACTTCTTTTGATAGATTACATATTGTGTTATCTATGCAAGAGAGTTCCACATGAATGCAGAGAGCCAAACATGTTGACTTGAAATGAGAGTATAGCTGTGTGTAAGTCTCCCCAAGCTGGAAAGTTTGTTGATATAAAATGAGAGGATAGCAGCATTCACAATGTGATCGGTGAGGATAATCTTTTTGTGGCTTTATTGATACTCCCCCGTCCACATCAATACTCCATCCGTCCCTGAAGAGTATGCACTATTTCCTTTTTCCTACAAAGATTTGTAGACGAGGCTCATTCTACACTGACACTTAAAAACAAACTAAAACAAAGTGTGACATCTACTATGAGATGGAGGGAGTATGGATGTCGGTGGAGCTGATAGCCCACCGGGTTGGAGCCCCTTATTCGGTTAGCGGGTCCCATTGGTCTTAATTTAATGTTTGTGATTTTTTGAGTTATAAAAGTTCAATCCTAAAAGCTCATGTTTCGGGCTAGCCGGCCCGACTGTCAGTTGTAGATAAAATTAAATAAATTTCAATCAATAAATAATTCGGTGAAAATTAGTTAAATTTATAAAAAGTAAAATATTTAACTATGATAAATTTGAGATATATGCTTAAACTCAAACATAAACATGATTAAATACTAATATTTGAGATTTATGCAAAATAAAACATAAACATCAAGAAATTTTAAAGCATGTTTTAGAAATTTAAATATATATTTTTAGTGAATTTGAAGTTTCTAATTTATATATCTATTATTATATTTAATTTTATCGGGCTAGAAATTTTCGGCCCTAACCCTGCAAATTTGGCGGGCTATATGGGCCGGCCCACGGGTTGCGGGCTATATTGATATCTCTAGGAGAGAGTATTAATTCTGTAATGGACTATATGTTCCACTAATTCATTTTACTCCCTTTTTATTAAATTGTTTAAAATTTGTGCCAAGTTAAACGATGTCAATTAATTGAGGACGGAGAAAATATAGAATGAGACAGAATATGAATTTGATATACCACGTTCAAGTCACGTGAAGTGGGACAGCTTATTAAATTGAAGTGATAGGTACTTTGCCGATGGCTGTTTCAATTATATTTATGTACCGACGACCACGTCTTTAGAAAGATGCTTTGATTGTTATATTGATATAAGAAAATTCTACTCATTTTTGCAAATTTATTCCTCCGCAATTAATTGCGCTGATCTTGTAAGCGAATATTCTATTTAAATGGAGTAGAACAAAACGCGGAACTCTCTTAAATTAATTCACTCCTATGCATGTGATTTAAAATATTTGTGCACATCTCAAATTGAGAACGAGGATCATATCCATTGGTATCAGATTTAGAATTCGATCAGGTGACTTATGATCGAAATATTTTACAGTATGATTGTAATTTCGTTCTCATTTCAAGGGCTTAAAAAAGAGATTTTATTATGTGGGAAAAAAGTTGCAATTTCATTATTTTACATTTTGTTTTTGGGGGTTCTCGACAGCTTAAATATGCGTTTCCGGAAAAAAAATCCGAAGTATTTGTGCATTTTTTTTTTGTTTTGTTATATAGTTGTGTTTGATAATGAATTATTTTACTATTTTGAATATTATACAGTATATTTTTAATGTGTTGTGTATATATTATCATAAAATTCGATTCCTCAATTCAAGAATTCTAAAATTCATTGTTTAAATTAAAGTTTTGTTAGTGGAGAATGAATCCAGCCTCATTTGAGAGAAAAAGAGTTTCTAAATTGAAAAGTGTATATTCTTGTGGGACGGACTAAAAATGAACGAGTGCATATCATAAAATTCACGCCCTCTATTCAAAAATTCTAAAATTCATTGTTTGTGAGTTGGTTAGTTAAATGGATTATCTAATAAAGTATCTTATTGAACAAATAAAAGACTAATAAGCTCTTATTTAGGGGTGGCAAATCGTGTGTGTTGGGTCATTATCCGATCAACCTATTAACGACACGACCCAATAAGGATAAACACGAATACGACCCGATAAAAAAACCCCAACCCGAACACGAACACAACCTGCTACCCTCAAACCCAAACACGGCACGAACCCATTAATGACACGAACCTCATTGGGTCAACATGACACAATAACAACACGTACATGACACGACACTATAGCAACACGACCTAATAACACGGTAAGAACCTGTTAACAACTGCTCATGATTAACAAAAGTTATAAAAAATTGACCAAATTGACCAGGTAAAAGACTTATATGCTCTTAATGGCTATAAGAGCAAAGTGGTCGATAGAAGCATCCAAATTGTGATTTTTCATTGTACAAGTACCTAAAATGCGATTTTTCTATCGGATATCAAAAAAGTGCTGACCTCATTTTCTGGTACCATAGTTAAATTAGATACCAAAACTTTTTTTTCGAGTCATTTAATCATCCCCGATATGATTCCAATGGTTGTTAAGCAATGTAGCCTCGTGTCGGAATTTTTGGCTTAATTGCAAACGGCTAGTCGGCTACTAAACAAGACACTTCTACCCCACGCCACTTCGATAACGATTTCAAACGTTTAGGGCCCAATTTTCAAAAAGTGAATGTTTTGGACTAAATTCATATTCCGACTATATGTATAGGACTAATATTAACCATGTTCATCACATATACGAGTTTATCCATGTTTTAGAGCATGCACAGGCGTAATCTGAGGCTAAGTATGCAAAGCAAGACTTATTTAATGCAGTCCAAACCGGTATGAGCGACTGCCTGTCATCTTAGTCCCGAGTACTGTTCTTAATCCACTCCAAATACTGGAGATTGCCACCGGTTATGGGTAAGGAAATCACCTCAGGCACGCTGTGGAAGAACAAAGGAAACAAAAATTAAGAATACTAATTATAAATAGGGATGTGGCTTATGAAAATTATGCTAAAGTCTCAACTAGTGTCATTTCTATCAAATAGCTAACATGTACTGCCAGGTAAATCACTGCACTTTTAAGAGACAAATCTTCGAGATCCATATAAAAGATAAAAAGTAAAACTGCAAGCAGTTTAAATAATTGAATGACCAAATCATCTGAGAAGCAACACAAGGTAAACAACTCACTCATATTCATGATTTGCCTTGACATGCTCAGTTAAAGCCTCTAGAAGAGATTCCCTCGTCTTGATTATAAGCAGCTCTTCAGAATCAGTTTGTATCTGTTTGCATGTCAAATAGAACCAAGACGTAAATTCTCTAAAACAACAACAAACTTTTGCATAAAGTCAGTACCAGTGGCTTTATAGTACACTCAAACCACCCATCCTTGAGACACACACACACACATAGAAATATGACCACATTTACCTCTCCTTTCCACTCATAAACTGATTCAACACCTGCATCGAGGAAAAAAGGTTATTTTTTGGTAGAGGCAGAAAACGTTCAAGCCAAAGATCCAGCTATGTGTTTCAAAGGCCAAACCAGCCCATGCATTTACTAAATGTGCACGGGAACGACTGCAAGTAAGGGGCTGCGCCTGCCAGATATGCCGAGTCCTTTTCGGGACTCACAATTTTGGTGCCCTATCCATGTAAACTATTTTCCCCGAAAAAAGAGTAAAATATTTGGGTTGGGCCAGAAATTGCCGACTCCAAGTATCACGTAAGAGAAGGCATTGCATGTCGAATGGGAACATGAACATCCATAGGTAAATATCGAAGAACCATCTCTAATTATGAAGATCCCTAATGAAATTGATTGTTCAATTAACAAGGGGTTCAGAAACACAACTTTGAAAACACAATAAATTGCATAGGTAGCAGATTTTAGAACACCATATCAAAGATAAGAAAAGAGAGAAGCACTTTTTTCGTCTTTATTGGAAGATCAAGCAATGATAAGTATTGAAAACTATTTACCCCAAAATGCAACAATTCCAAGACTAGTTTAACATGTAAAGACTGTCATAGTTTATCAAATCAACAAGTAGGAGTTGAGAGTTATAATATCAAATGCTCATAACAGCTTAGCTACTAATGATCTACTGCAAGCTAAGATCTAAACTCAAGATTAGAATCCTTGAGAGACTACCTATTCTTCAATACAATGAGAGTGCACTTTCATCTGTATCCCCGTATTACATATTTCCTAAATTGCAGAAATCTGACCTGGTATTCGGTTAACACACGCTGCGAGCCGCTCTTTGACTATGCTTTCAGCCAATTTTTTCCCTGCAAACAGATGAATACCCTATAAGTTTCCCTTTAAAAGTTATGATGGCTCAATACAGATTTTACATCACAAAGATATGAAATAGTAGTAAGCTTTTTTAGATGTCAATAGCTTTATACATTAACTAAATACAAATATTTCCTCCAAGTTTAAGAAAAAAGATAGTTTTAAGCACTTTGCTCCTATACTACCACTGTCTCACTTTACAACCTCGTGTTATCCTAAGGGAAACAAATCCTTATCCTTTATCTGTAACATAGGGTGTATTTAATAAAACTCCACTTGAATATATATATTTTATGGATTTATGATAAGTAGAACTCTCCAAAATGAACATTTAGTTTCTATCACTTAAAAATTATTCATTAGTTTCCCCGAGATGTATCACTCTAAACTTGACCAACAGAAGCAATGAAAAACACTAGAAAACTGTGAGAGAGCTATAAACTCAACATATATAACCAAATTGAAGTTCTACAAAGGCACAAACTAAACATAATAGACTATGAAACAGAAACAAACCTGCTTCCTTGTTTGGAACTGTAACATAGACAACAATGCTGGGTACAGTCGTCTTACTTGCTTCCATCCTTACACTATGATATTTCTTACTCTCAGACTGACTACCGAATTTCGTCCTGTTATTATTAAGTAACACGGACGTCAATCATTAGATTGGATAAAAACAATCCATTGAACAAGTAATGCAAATATCCAATCATCCAAGTACCGGAATAGAGGGGCAAACGGGAGAGACTGAGCACACCCTGTTCTGGAAGATAGAGAAACGGCGCAGAGATTGGAAAGGCCGAAACTAAGAACACAAAAGGCACCCACCAGAGGGAGTCGCCTACGGACCACTGTGGAGGAGACAACGGAGGAGAGTCTTAGAGCCATGATGAGTATTTGCAATTTTGGTTTGTCTTTATGGAGTTCAGTTTTGCCTGATACCACAACCATTTACCCCCACAATTTAGACCCCTACTATAATTTCGTTTGGAAAAAATAATTTTACTCAACTGTAATTATCTTTATGATGGAGATGATATGCATTAGCCTTAGATTATGAGTTACATAAATTAATAAAAACAAGTTGGGCTGGGTTAGTAGGATTTGGGCTCAAATTTTTTACCTAGCTAAAGACAAAGTTTTTCCCAAATAGTATGATTTGGGTTTTTGGTTTTATATGACCCAAATTAATAAGTCCAATAAAAAAATAAAATAGAAGCAGCTCTACCTTTGCATTTAAATTTGTATTAATCCTTGCCTTTTCTTTTGACTAATCTGGTTCTTTCTTCTTAAAAACTGTTTATTTATATTTTTTTCTTTGATTTTGGTTTTGGGACCATAATTTTGGCATTTTGGGGGTTGTGAAGATGACAACCGTTTCGTTCCCTTTACAAATAAGTTTATGTAACAAATCCCTTTTTATTGGTTTTATTTCATATTTTAAGTATTTTTATGATATTTTTGTAAAATTTGGGAAAATGTACAAGAAAAATAATTCATGGAATACCATCAGGAAATTATGAGTACATAAACAAATTCCACAAAATGTTACTACTATTAATAATTGAGCCTATAAAAGCAAAAGTCTTAGGACTTTCATTATGTATGCATCAATGTTATATAGAAAAAGCAAAATAAATTGCACAAATAATGCACATATGAACTACAATCATCAAGGAATCATACGTTCTTGGTTATTTCAGATCCCAGTTTTACATCTATCTTGAAAGAACAAAAAGTCAATAAATATTACTTCATCCATCCACAAAATGTATATATGATCATAATGGCAGTATTTGTGGGTTAAAAAAAACACATCCAACCAACAACAAAACAAACCACATGGAGGAATAAGAGAGAGTTTAGAGTTTTAAAAAGATAAGCTGTTATTGCTCAATTGAAATCATGGAAACAACAAGACTCTTTTATAATGGAAATACAAACCTAATCCTATGTGGTTCGACTCTCGTAATCTGATCCGGGAAAGAACCACAAAGAAAACCCGGATGGAAATAAATAACCGACTCGATAACAAGACACAAAATAGAGCGGATGTGTTGGAGCTGATGTAGGTGGCTCGTGGTGAGTCGGGAGGTGCGCTGGAGAGCCTTATTATTAATATGAGAGTACATAAACAAAATCAAGAAAGTTTTATGGAGTATCAATTGATGCAATAAATGCGAATAAGCAAGTGTAGAGAGCCTTCACTAGGAATCAAACTTTTGTTATCATCTGAAAAAGAAATAGCACAAGGTGAAGATCGTATATGGAGTAGCATTTAGTTATATAGTATATGATGTATAGAATGTATGCTCACAAATTGATTACCTTTGCTTCAACCACTGCTTATTCTTCGTAGATATCCTCCATATCAATGTCCTTCTTGACAAATGGCCCATAATCTTCTTCATTTACTCTCTCCATGAATTCTCTTGGCATATTCCAGATAGACATGGCTCGAAGAGTGGAGATGGATCTCAAACCATCTGGAAGCTTCTCCAAATTGGGGCATTCCTGAATATCCAAGAAAGTAAGTTTTGGCATTGCTCCTTCTTCTGCTTCCCATACCTTTAAATCGTGCAAATTCACATAAACTAAGATTCCGGAGTCGTGGAAATGAATCTGAGTAGCAAGTTAATGTTTCTTCCATCTCGACTTCATCTAAGTATAGCTGTTGCAACATGGGATACTTGCCAAAGTCCTTCACATCTACCTTACCCTTGCATTTTATAAGGTGCAACATTTCTAAATTCTGACACATCTCTGGTTTGTAGTATGGAACACTGCTACTCATAATGCATTTCTGCATCACCAAACTAACCAACGAAGGAGACATCAACCAGTGATTCAAAACCTCTCTACCATTCTCCGAACTGAAATCACATGAGTCAACTGAAAGGTAACTCTCACGTAATTGGCTGTTTTTGTTTTTCAATACAATTGACATGTTATCCACATCCACATCACGAACTTCAACACGCATCTTCTGTAGACTAATCAATGTAGGGATATCTGCAATGCAAGTTGTCTCACTGCTGATCTCATCTAACGTCTCCAACTCTTGTAGCCCACCTAGTTTTAGTTTCTCCCCTCCAATCACTTCTATTTCAGTATTGAGAAATAGATGCTTTAGTCTTTTCATCTTCCATATCACATTTGGCAATTTAATATCAACTGATACTCGCAAATCTAAGGTCTGCAAGTATGGCAGGCTGCATATAGACTTTGGTAGTTCTCTCACATTAGAATACCTCAAACTCAAGTATCTCAAATGAATTAGTTCACCCACCTTGCTTGGTAATTTCCCCCCTTCAAACTTACAACCTTCTACCACAAATATCCTCAAGTATTGCGACATCTTAAAGTTAACCATACTCTCTTTGAAGCCCATGGTTGGTAAAGGATAAATAGTGTTTTTGGAGAACAATAAAAGATCTAAGACCTCTAACTTCCTTTAACCCATCTATACTTGGGTTACTACTGGGGTCATAACTGATGGCTATTCGAGTTGGTAAAAGAATGTCGGTCAGATATTTGGAAGCATCAATGCGCATCAGAAACTCTTCCTTTTCAGCTTTAGAAGAACAGAGATCATGCATTAAATCATGAAGCCCACACGAATCAAATTTCTTAAGTGGAGTGTAGGTGTCAGCTTCATGCAGTTGAACCATACACCTCATACCAAGTTCTATTAGATATCTTTGAGCCACATCTCTTAGGGCATGCTTGGTATGATGGAATGGAATGGTGGAATGGAATGTGATTCCTACTTCCATTCTATTCATTTGCTTGGTGTGATGGAATGAATGAGGGAATGGATGAAAATGCAAAGGAAATCCAAGGAAATTGGCATTTCATTCCTATCTTCATTCCATTCCAATCTCCATTCTCATTCCAAGTTCTATTAGATATCTTTGAGCCACATCTCTTAGAGTCTCATTAGCTTCTTTATCTTGGTAGGAAATGAAGCCTTCCGCCATCCACAATAAATACAGTCTCTCTGTATCAATCTTGTGATCCTCAGGAAAACATGCTAAATAGAGGAAGCATGGTTTCAGGTAATAAGGTAAGGCATCGTAGCTCAACTCCAACACCTGATTTACTCTTTCGTATTTTCCAACACCTTTTCCATGCTTCAAATGTGATTCCATGTTCAGATTTACCTCTATCCATTCGGTGTGTAATTTATTGCGCAAAATCCCTCCAATAACACAAATTGATAGTGGTAATCCTTCACACTTTGATACAATTTTTCTTCCAATATCTTCAAATGATTTTAAATTTCGGGTCATCTGCCACAATATACAAAATAAGATGAGACATATATTTAAGTTAATCTTAGTAGGACACGCGTTACGCACAGACTAAAGAATTTTTGGCTAATGAATACAAATTGTACATAAGCCGGAAAAATAATTATCATTATATATACTTTATAAAAAAAGAAGAAGAATGATTCTCTAGTCCTAATCCAAAAAAATATCATATTCGAAACAAAATTTAAGTACATTTGTAATTTGTGAGAAGAAACAAAAATTACTCACACAACTTAGATATAAATTTAAGACCACAATATGGAAAACTTCGTTTATTAAAAAGCCGAAAAGATACAATACGCAATATTAAAAAAATACAATTTCAATGGTTACATGACAAAATTTCTTCGATAGGAAGTGAGTTGGGGAAAGAGATTGGAAGGCGTGAGAAATGAATATAAAATATGGTGTATTTATAGAATGGAAAATATGGATAAAAACAAAAAAAAATTAGAAAACAAATTTTATATCTTTTTAGTATAAATATATTTATAAATTGTATATCTGGACTATAAATATATGTTTATAAGTTATTTCAACATTGTATATCTGGACTATAAATATAAGTTTATAAGTAATTTCAAAATATTTACTTAAATGAATATTTGAATAAATCTGGAGAAGAAAATGGAGAGCATATGTCAATTTTATTGTGATATGTACTCTCTGAAGCAAATATAATTTTGATTTTATTTTTTATTCTCGCATCTGTAATAGGCCTGCACCTACACTATCCCGCATTTGTCAAAATGATAAGAATATTTTACTCCTAATTAATGGGCTCTTGTTTTCCCGCCCAAACTGCTTTCAGTGGCATTTTTGTTAATATCTCCACAACTGCCACTTTAGATAATTATATATGTTAGAAGGAAACAAAATAACAATAAGAATAAAATGTAAAAGTAGTGCATTAGATTTTATTTATATTTTCCTCATTTTATTTGAGTCATTATAAATCTGTATCACTCTCCATTACTTTATTGAATTATATAAATAATTTAATTAAGATATTTCAATCATAATAATTTACCCTTTAATATATATTTTGTTTCATTAGATCTTTATTAATTTATATATTCCCTTTAATCTGTACTACCTCCGGCCAACTTTAAATTTTGTCCCATTTTTCCATTTCCGTCCGTCCCCCAAAATTTGTCTCATTTCACTTTTAACGTTTTTTGTAGTGGACCTCACATATTCCACGAATTATTCATACTCACACTTTATTATAAAACTAATATATAAAAAAGTACGACCCACAATTTACTAACTTTTTCAACTCACTTTCCATTATATTTCTTAAAATCCGCATGTCGAAATCAAAAGTGAGACAAATTTTAGGATACACTTTTGATGATATTATATTTAGTTTAATTAGGCTTATTTCAATTATAATAATTTGCTCACTCCTCATAGTACCTAAGACCATGTTTATCAACAACCATTCAACCCAATTCAACCATCCACTTTTTTAATATTTAAATAATTTTAATCTCCATATTCACATCATTAATATTCATCCAACCCAACCACACATTTTTTTATGGTTTATCAATGACCATCTAACCACACCAATATATAATTATTTTTATATTATTTTATAATAATAATATTAACATATAAAATATTTATTATTGCATAATAAAATTTATATAAAAACACAATAAATAAAAAATTATAAATTATAAAATAAACAAATATAAAATATAAACTACAATAATTAAAAAATGAAATTTAAAATACATAATTAGTGCTAAACTAGCAAAGAAAGCTAAAAAAAATACTCCATGAAATTGTATCAAAGAAGGATTATGGGAGGAGAAAAGATAATATTTTGTTATTCAAAATTATAGCAAATGTGGTCTCTATTTGTGGATGATTAACAATTATAAAATTTGGTATAACTTTGTACCAAGCTGGACATGATTGATATAGATGTTTCAAGCTTGAGGGGGAGTGTTAAGAATATTAGTAGTGTTAAGTATATTATGTATTCTGTCCCACATCGGAGATGTGACATAGCCTAGCTTAGTCTCTTGTACTATATATATGTGGCCTATGTTGACTAATGATATACACCTACACCTACGACTATTCTCTACTATGTCTATATACTTCTCCGCATATATCTATAATTTACTGTTCTACATGGTATCAGAGCGGATTCGAATCCGTCTCTAGAAAATTAGGGTTTAAAGAAATTAGGGTTTCTGCTGCTGCCCGCTCTACTATCCCCACTCTGCTCTTCCGTCACTCTACCCGAATTATTTTTTGTTCTGCTCTACCGCGCTACTCTGCCCAAACTGGGGTTTACGGTGTTGCTGCTCTACTCTGCCCAAATTTGGGTTTCTACTATTACTCTGCCTTATTGCACAGACTCGCTTTATTGACAAATGCTTCTCTCTCTCGCCAAAATTAGTGGTTTCCGCTACCGTCGCTTTACTTTATCCAACCGACGCTCCGCCAAATTAGGTTACGAACTCGATCGATTAGTTTAGAGCTTGCTCCATGATATTTTATCATGTCAACTACTACTGCCCGTAGCCGCTACTCGCTAACCGTAACTACTACCCGCATTCCGCACTTACGGCACTATTGCGCTCTACGCTGCTACTTTGCTACATCTCATTACTACTACCATGCATCGTATTCTTCGCTACAGGGCTACTATCGCTTCAGCTTGCTACTCTACAACGACTACTACGTGCATCTCGCTATTCGCTTACTATAGTCGCTACTCTACATTTCTACTCGCTCTGCACTCTACTTTTGCTACAATTGCATCACGCATATAGTTGTGACTTCGCATAGTTTCAACTACTACTGCTATTGTTGCCGATGTCTACATTAAATTGTCGAGGAAAACATTTATGAGAATCTTTGTACCAAGCTGGACATGATTGATATAGATGTTCCAACTTGAGGGGAGTGTTAAGAATATTAGTACTCGTTAAGTATATTATGTATTCTGTCCCACATCGGAGATGTGACATAGCCTAGCATTCCTTGTACTATATATATGTGGCCTATGTCGACTAATGATATACACCTACACCTACGACTATTCTCTACTATGTCTAAATACTTCTCCGCATATATCTATAATTTACTGTTCTACATTTATCAACCAATGAGATTGTGCCATTCGGCACAACCTCATTGGCTGATGTAATAAATGGGAGAAAGACCAGTGGTCCGTGGTTGCCTCTCAAAGGGACCATGTTCGAAGAGGGACAGAGACCATGAGTTTCAATTTTTAAATTTTTTTAATTCCTTAATGATGTGGAAGTCCACCACTCCTCTCCGATAAACGGGGTCTAAGGTTTGATTATTCTAAGTATCAAACTATGTATGTTTAAGAGCAGATATTTTTTAAAATCAAAATTAAGTTGATCGTAAAAGTAACCGATTTAAATAGTGCATTACATTTTATATTTGTCTTCCTCGTTTTATTGATTCAAATAAATCAGTATCACTCTTTATTACATTATTAATTGATATTTTAAATATTTCTCTACCCTAAAAAGTTACTCTTTTATTTGTTTGGATCAGTTTTTTTATTATTCGATTCGGTTCTAAATTTTATAAAAAATTGATTTTTTTATACGGCTTGATTTGGTAAAAAAAATTAAAAAAAAACTGAATGTTCACCCATACTTTAGACCCTCTAAATTTCTAAAAAATAAGTATGAAACATCAACCAGCCAAATATATTAAAAAAATGCAAATTCAGATGGAAAGCCCTAAATTTTAACAAAATTATACACTAAAAACAGGGTAAAACTGACCTAAAAATCAGCATTTTTAAGTAAAGCCCAACCTTCGCGTCTGTCAGAAATTCCAGCCTATGAGGTTGGGATTGTTGATTAGCAATATCCTATTACGAGTTGTGAGAATACAAAATTCAGGGAAAAGCTTGCTTTATGATCTCCCAGTGAACATTTTCCCCACATATCATCTATCACCACCAGACTTTTCCCTCCCTTAAAAAAAGAATTTTGTGACAAATTCAACTTCCAAGACATCAACGTTTATGTCTTTGCTTGTTTAAAAATTTTTGCCAAAAAGGGCCCTTTTATGTTCAAACTTTTGGGGGATAAACCCATGCTCGGTGATTGAGGTCTGTATGGTTGTAGACCTTTTCGCAAGTGTATTTTTCCGAGACCACCCACCCCATATATCTTCACTATGTCTTTTTCCCATTTCATCCTTCACCCGGGAGACCAAAAGCTCGATGTCTTTCCATGCCCACAAAATCATGGTCCCTCATGAGCAAAATCTGTCCAACAGACGCGCTGCTCAGCTTCCGCTTCGAATGAGATGATGAGCCTTGATGATCCAACTCTGACTCTAATTTTTTAGTGAGGTCGGCCAGGGCAGATTTTTGGGCGAGCCTCTTTTCCCAACCTCGTGAACTGATGCACTCACACAGATGCAAATGTACCTTTTGAATTTACCCCTTGAGGCTCCTCCCCCCCTTTTTCCCCCTTTTGGATTCAATTTGACCGCATAGTTTCAAACAGGTTCTCAGCTTTGAAAGGAGATCTTTGAGTTGTGAAATGTAGAGCTTTAGAGTTTGGGGAATTATGCCCCCCTTCAGCCCCCATCAGCAAAGCATGGAGCTTTCAGATCTGCTTTCACTTTCCTCCCCCTCACACTAACCAGAAACAGTTTCTTCAGCCACCAAATCCCGAAGGGTTTCCCGAAACACATTCGCAAAAGCATCAGCCATTAATTCTACTACTTTTTTTTGTTTTTTTCTTTGTTAGCACCCTTTTATAGATTACATATTGTGTTATGTATGCAAGAGAGTTCCACATGAATGCAGAGAGCCAAACATGTTGACTTGAAATGAGAGTCTAGCTGTGTGTAAGTCTCCCCGCTGGAAAGTTTTTTGATATAAAATGAGAACACATTCACAATGTGATCGGTGAGGGTAATCTTTTTGTGGCTTTTGATATCCCCCCTCCACATCAATACCCTCCTCCCCAAAAAGATGACATTTCTTTTTCGTGCCTTATAAATATTCTAATTTTAGAAAAACTATCTACAAAGATTTATAGATGAGACTCATTCTTCATTAACACTTAAAATACTTTCTCTATCAATCTTTCTCTTACTTTAAAAAACCCATTAAAACTCGCCAAAAATTGTATACTGAGACAGAGAAACAATTTTTTTTTTCAATCCCCCAAATTTGAATCCTTATATTTTTTTCTTTTTAAAATCAAATTTCCCCTAATTCATTTCACTCATTTTTTTATTAAATTGCTTAAAATTTGTGATAAGTTAAATGATAGGATCAATTTTTTTTTAAATTTTTAAAAAATTTTATAATTAAATGATAGGATCAATTAATTGGAAAAGGAGAAAATATAGAATGAGACTAATATTAATTTAATATACCATGTTCAAGTCACGTGAAGTGGGGCAGCTTATTAAATTCAAAGACGACCACGTCTTTAGAAAAATGGCTTTGATTATTTTACTGATATTAGAAAAAGAAATGATTCAAATAGACGGGCACGGGTCAAAAACCGCCGTTCGAAACCGCCGTTCCCGAATGGGGAATCGTAACGGGGTTGATACCTACCTTTCCCCCCCAACTTTACGGTTTCCCGGTAAATTCCGGTTTTTTTTTTAAACTTTTTAGTGAGGCCTTCCAAACCGGGGTTCCCCAGCCCTTTTACTTTTCGCGAACCCCGCTATCAACTTATAACGGAACCGGGGGTTTTTTTTCCCCAAAAAAAGCCTTTTTTTACACAAACCGGGGTTTTCCACACAAACCGGTTTTTCGACCTTTTTTTTACCACGCCGCAACCCGGAACCACCCGAACGACTACATATTCCCCGCAACCGGCGATTAACCGCCCCTTATCATAAAATTCACACCCTCAATTCAAAATTTCTAAAATTCATTGTTTGTGAGTTGGTTAGTTAAATGGATTATCTAATAAAGTATCTTATTGAACAAATAAAAGACTAATAAGCTCTTAATTAGGGGACGTGCAAGTCGTTATCGGGTCAACATGTGAACGACACGACTCAATAAGGACAAACACGAATACGACCCGTTAAGAAAACTCCAACCTGAACACGAACACGACATGCTCCCTCAAACCCGAACACGACACGAACCACCTTGGGTCAGCACGACACGATAACAACACGTACATGACATGACACTATAGCTACCCGATCTGATAACACGGCAAGAATCCGTTAACAACTGCTCATGATTAACAAAAGTTACAAAAATCTTGAATCTGGTCATTGAAAAATCAAATTCAAAATCTAAAGTCTGATTATACAATTTGATTTGATGAACAATAACATCAATAGATTCATAGCAACAAAATACAACAAATCTAACAAAAAAAGACATCATTTGTAAAATAATAAAAATTAATAATATTATAATATTATTTCTTAATGGGTAACCCAAACCCGACACGAACACGACACGAATATTCCGTGTCCTTAACGGGTCGATCCGATAAGGACATGAAGCTCAATAAGCTTTGACCCAAACCCATTAATTCCATGCGGGTCTGTGTCAAGTTATCGTGTTGTGCCAAAAATTATCAGCCCTACACAAAACACCTCGCTTTCACTTCTTCATTCAATTCTATGCCAATAAGGACTAAAGAATTATTCAACTACGTATAATTCCATCGAATTAGAAATAGCTTATTAATTCACCATGCATGCGATGAGTGATGACAATTGTATCTATGATTATTTCTATGATTTATATGAGACGATAGCTGTATTCATATTAATAATTTTATTTCTATTTTTGTTAGAGGGTTACAATTTTTGCTTCCGTTACTGTTATATAGTATGAATTTATTAGTATATGGTCTTACTATTTTAACCAGTGTTTAAGGGAAAAAGATCCCTTAGTTTAGAAAAACATCAATACATCAATCTCCATCCCATTTACAGCTTAAGGTATATCAAATTATAGAATCTAATTTTACTACACAAATGAGTAATAAATTGTTTAAAATGGAAGATTAATTATCACTTTCTACTTTACACCCTGCAAAATTATAGTAATAATACAATCATTATTGCAGAGATTTTTAACTCGAATTGCATAACTCCCAATTTTCCATGTAACACCTCATAGCTCACATATATATAAACTATCATATGCTACACTATTAATCTGCATATATAATATAACAACTAAAAAATGACTTGTGTAGCAACCAATAATCAGAATGCCAACAATAATCAGGAAGGGGTAATAGTTTTGGGTGTTTATATTCATTGTGAAGGCTGCGCAAATGAAGTGCTCAACCATCTTCGTGGATTTCAAGGTTTGTTGCTACAAATTAATTACAAATATAGCTAGAATTTGGATTAAATAACATGTAGTACTAATTTGATAATACTGCAGATGTGGAGGGGGTGGAAATTGATGCCAAGAATCACAAAGTTAGAGTGAAGGGGGCAAATGCAGATCCCATCAAAGTTAGTGAGAGATTGAGGATAAAAAGTGGGAAACATGTTGAATTGATTTCTCCTCAAAAACAAGACAAGAAGGAAGAGGAAAAGAAACCTGAGGTAATAAGTTTAGCTATTGAAATAGGACAAAAATTAAACAAATCATTACATGAAAATTCAAGGGAGTACTATAGCCCCTCACCATTTTTATTACATGATTATATTTCAAAACTTTACTATCCTTACAATTTAACTCTAATATATTTATAAAATTAACATGATGTATAGTACTTAAAAATTTCAAAAAATAGTTGATGATTTGTTTCGCAGCCAACGGTGTCCGAGGTAGTGTTGAAAGTTTACATACACTGCGAGGGGTGTGCAAATGAAGTGAAGCATTGCATCCTAAAAATGGAAGGTTAGGCATCGATCAACGATCTTTTCTTTCTTAAACTTTGACTCGTCTCGTGACTCTCGTCCAACATCATTTTTTGTGGACGATATATGCAGGTGTGCAAACCGTGAGTCCGGATGTAGCGAAGAACGAGGTGACTGTGAAGGGAACGATGGACCCGAAGAAGCTCGTGGAGTTCATCAGCAAGAGAGGTGGGAGGCATGCTGAGATTTTGAAGGAAACCGATTTAAACAAGAATGACAAAAATGATGCAAATTTGAATGATATTCATCAACTTGTGTTTGCACCTCAATTGTTTAGTGATGAGAATCCTAATGCTTGTTCTTTGATGTAATATTTAGCAATTTCAAAAGCCACGTTACAATGTAATAAGACGATATGATGATTTTTAGAAACAAGAGAAGTTGAATGTTTGAAAGTAAATTGATTAGTTGGTTGGCTTCTTCGTGATAGATTAGGTATTTCTTGTATTCGCTTTTTTTCCCATTATATAAAATCACCTGATAATGAAGAGGTAATCTTGATACCCATCAAACTCAACTTTCAACTAAATTATGTTTGGAGACAAAGGTAATAAAATTGAATAAAAATAACAAAATTCAAGAAAACAATAGAGACTGCTATAATGTTACATGCTGGTGACACAAATAACATAGTGATCAGAAATGGAAAGCTCTGTCTATGACAGTAGATACGGTAGAACACCAAGCAGAAGTCTATTTGAATCCCCTCCACCGGCATAAGGAACGCGTAAATCAGCGCATTCTATAATGTTGAGTTCTTGAGACCTGGCAGTGCTTCCCATTTAGTGAATACTTAACAGTTATATCCACGTCACGAGGATTCTTCTTGTTAGGCGCCACAGTCATGGTCCCCGTCAATGTCTCCCCTTCACAAATGCTAAGCACATCTTCTAGGTATAACACCGTCTGTTTCCAGTGAGTGGCGCGGGACTTTGGTCCTATATAATAGAGTACAGTTGTGATCAGATGCAGAAGTGAAAATGATAACAATCTATGCTCTGAGTATGAACCAAAAACAACTACAATGCAGCCAAAAAAGTGTGCACGATACAGTCTGCACAATACTATCTAGTAGCACACAGAATTACTGCTTTAGTTCAGCTATGAAAAACAGCAGATGTAGTAAGAATATGGCAAACTAGGATTCACAAAAAGCTTTAGAAATGTAGATTTGTAACAACACCTACCTGTAGAGAAGCCCATCAATTTATGGCATTTGGTAAAAGAAACATCAAAGTAAGCAACCAGAGCATGGATGTAGTCATCCCGTTCAGCCACAAGCTTAAAGGGAGCTGTGAAAGAAGCATCTACTGAATCCATCTTTGAAATGTCCATGGTCTGAAATCATGAAATAACAATGATATAAGAAAGCAGCTCTCAATGTACAGCATGACCTAAATGATCGACAATTATTAAAAGGATACAGAATGACCTAAACAATTATTAAACCGAGGGAAGTCAGAAGGTAAGTTCCAACCTTGAGCATTTGGCAGTTGGTAACAATCTGATTCTGTTCTACAGTGTCTACAAGGGGCTCTGCTATGGCTTGCTTTCTGATGCAGCTCATGTTAAACCCGTATACATTATTCCAAACTGCGAAAGAGTGAACATGCAGAAGAATGTTGAGAACTACATGCAGAATGAAACCCAAAAAGGACCATGCATTACACACGATTAAAGCTCACATTCAATCTTGTCTTCCTTGTAGTCGGCATCTTCAATTGCAGTCAGATGAAGGGAGGCTTTGTCAGGCAATACAATTCCATCTTTGGCCTGCAAATAGAATGCAGCAAAACATAAAACATTGTAAAGAGCTTGTGAGAATACATAAATATGGTATTCTTTGTGCCATATATTTTGTATGTCAGGAAAATATCCATCAACATCATTAGGCTGTTTAAATCAAACTAAAACACAACTTACCAGCCACTTGTCACGAGCATAAAGCACCGAGTCCAACATGTTCTCATATACTAGAAAATATCCCATCCACTCAGAAATGATAACATCCACTTGAGCAACAGGAAGCTCAATCTCCTCAATTTTCCCCTTAAGAACAGTTACAACTGAAATGACAAAATAGATTGGTGTCAAAAATCCAAGACATCAGAAGGTATAACTGAATAATAACACGGATTTCACAAAATATACACCAAAACGAGAATTACCATTTGAATATCCATTTAGCTTTACAATCTCCTCAGCTG
The DNA here is from genome assembly GCF_023119035.1 of Salvia hispanica. Classification (NCBI taxonomy): domain Eukaryota; kingdom Viridiplantae; phylum Streptophyta; class Magnoliopsida; order Lamiales; family Lamiaceae; genus Salvia; species Salvia hispanica. Next base: position 1,147,337 of record NC_062970.1, on the reverse strand, counting down.
TACTCGCCATGCTGGAGCATTCAACCTTAAACACAAATGCACACAATCAGATATACACTTTCAAGCAAGTTCAAAATGCATATTTTCATCGATTTATCCTATTTTTCTCTGCTAACCAATTAGGTTGAATTTTTCTAACAGGGGTGTAAGAATCCAGATTCATCATCTTCATTGCAATTAACTCATTACAAACAGTAGATATACAAGCCAATATTAACAACTAAACAAAAAAGGCATCGACTTGCAATATAGTAGTATAAAATAAAATTAGCTCCATTACCGCATAAACGTGTTTAGCACCAGCTTTGGCACAAAATAGTGATAATATTCCAGTACCAGCACCTACATCAAGAACTACTTTGTCTTTGAAAAGGAAGGAATTCTTATAAATAACATTTTGGTATGTTTTCGTTCTAATCACGTCCTTCAACATTTCCTGCATTACAAAAAGTTACAAAAATCAGATTGAAAGATCGAAAAAGTCATCTTAAACACATAAAGAGACAGCCTTCCAGCTCTGCTTCCAAATTTCGGTACTCACTTCATGGATGCCTGCAAACAATTACAAAAACAACCAAAGATTAGTCCTTTAACTATCAATTGATACCTCAAATTCAAAAAAAAATCAAAATAATTACCAAAATGCGAGTAGGAATCGAAGTAGTAATCAGCGCTGGTCTTATCATCCCCGGTAGCCAAGGATTCCTCCCGATCGCACATGGTGGAATCCTCATCGAGATTCGAGCTCTCGGCGGCTACTTCTTCGATTGTTTCGGCTTCTTCGTCCTCGTCGTATTGGAACTTAATCTTCGTCGGCTGGTTGGCTGCGGCGGCCAAGCTCCCGCTGGCATTGGAATCAGCGTTGTTTCCTACATCCATGGCTCCGATAATCCGAAAATTGTGAGTTGGGGAAGATTTGAGGCGAGGGGATTTCGGAGGATTGGGATGTAGGGTTTTAGAGTGGGGGAGAGGAATTCAGTGGATGGAGAATTAGGGTTTATGGTGCTCTTCTATTTAATCAATTCTCGCCTCAAAATATCTGCTTTCTTTTTCTTTCTTTTTTCCTTTTTTTCTCTTTTTCCTTTAGTGGGTGTCGAGTTGGCATGGACTATTTCGAATTTTCACAAAAATTTATGCTTACCAATTTTTGAATTTCGGCTAAAATTTATTGAAGGTTTTAAATTGGGGGGGGGGTGGGGGGGGGGCGGAGGATTGGACCTCGCGGGGCCCTAAAGGGCCCCCCCTCGCACCCGTTGCCGCTTGTCCGGGCCCGGGGGGGCGACCGACAAATGAAGGGGATGGAAACTTTTTCATCATCCCGGGGGGTCGTGGGGGGCACTTGGCTAGCTACCCGTTGTGTCCCGGGGAAAAGTTCGGCCCCGCCCTTTTTCGGCCACCCGGGTCGCGCCCGGAAAATTCTCGGAGTCCCCCGGCAACAAAAAACACTCCCGAGAAGGGTTTAAATCCTTATACTTCCACCGCAAGGGGGAAATCATTCTCGGCTATCCTCCCGGGGGTCCCCCTCATTACGCCCACTAGTGGGGGACCCGGGGGCCCTTGGCGTTGCGAAAAACGGCCGACCCCCCGGCCCCCCGTGCGCTCCCCCCCCTTAGGACCTCCCCCCCCCCCAAATCCTTCCCCCTGCGGGCGGGGCCTCCTATGGAGGCTGATCTTTCCCCACATTCTCTTATGGAAAAACTTTAATGCATTTTTCACTTTTTAAAATTTTAGTTATAGTGGTTTTTGACTTTTTGTAGGAAATCTTTATTTCAAAATAATTGTCCAACCAAAAAAAGAATAACATCCTGGTATCCTTCTAAGTTAACAAAAAGAGTTGTGTTTGGCAGGATTAAGAAACTGCAGGAACAAAATATGATCAGAGTCTGATAAATTCAAGAATTACACACCATTTCACATGAATGCTCCAAATCTTTATCTATATGAAATACTGTCACTAAATATATATGTAGAAAATATAAAAGTTAACAGTAGGTGGAGTAAGCTAATTAAGTACTTGAACTGATAGAAGGAATGGTTGTGGTGTTAATTGGCCAAGGAGCGCCAGCCATCACAGCCTCGATGTCTTTTATAGTCCGCGGACACTTGGTCATGTTCACGCAACCATCGCAGCTAACGTACTGCAAAAATATTCCCGCAGATACATCAGCACATGTGAAGTAATGGTTGAGTAGAAAAAGATACTTTATGCAACTTTACCACATCGCTTTCAATTCGAACCCCACCAAAGCCTCTGAATCTGCTGATCTCGTGACGGTTGAAAAACTTAGACGTTTGTGCATTTTCCATTGCAGGAAGTAGCAAGGCATCAATGAAGTAACACCCAGGTTCTACTGTTATCACCTGCAGTAATTTATGTCCGAGCAATTAGCAATACCATATATATACTCTACATACTAATCTCAATAAAAATGATGCTGAGAGTGTCAGAAACTCAAATTTTCCCATCTGCAAAGCAATACATACCATTCCCTCAAGGAGTTCTCGACTGGTGCGCAAAGACTTCAACCCAGGTTCTTTCGGTCTTTCGGCTCCCTGTAACAAATGAATAACTATAGAGTAAATAATCTTGCAAACATGTCATTGTTTCGAAATTGCCAACACCTGCAAGCAATAAAAAGTATGTCCGTGTAGTGAACATGATCACCTTTAGATAACCGCCAGGATCATGAGTATCAATTCCTAGAAGGTGGCCCAGACCGTGAGGTATAAAGACAGCCCCTATCCGTTCTTGAACCATAGCATCCACATCCCTTTAAAGTCGGGCAATTTTGATGAGATCATAATCAAGTCCAGCAACATGAGAAAATATGAAGGAAAAGTTGAACAACACGCATACCCCAACAAGAGGTTTCCTTTCTTCAACGACTCAAGAATAGTTCTTTCAGCCAATCTGGAGATGAAGAAAACGTTTGATGCAAACTTGAAAGAAAATGCAGAAGTATAACTCCATTTATTATATAGTAAGGCTAATTCTGTCGGCGCATAGAAACAAAAGACTAGACTTATATTTTTAACTAGTACTCTTTCAGGAATACACAAAACCAGGTGATAAACACAGAGACAAGTTCATTCCACAATTATCTGTTCCCTTCATCTTCCCATGAGCTTCTCTAGAGAATATAGAGCAGTATGAGGTAGTGGGAATCTCAAAAGATTTTGGTAGAGAGACTGGAGAAAACCAGCAGGAACAATCCTGTTCCAAGTGCTATTATCGACCTTTTATTAAACTGCCTTATGCTAAACCTAGTGAAGAGACGGTGTATCAAGATATTCTGGCTAACCTAGAAATGGTATCTGGATTGAGTTAACTTTTAGTAAATTTGAAAAGGGAATTAAATAAATCATGAAATTCAAAGGAGTAACCAGATAGCCACTTCCTTGGAAGTCACACAATTTTCATCATTTCCTTATTTTGGCGCATGTAAACACAGTCCATAGCTATATCACTTTTATGAAGTTATTGCATGCGCAATTAGTAATTCTTTTTGTGGCCTTCTCCAACTTTATTTCGGATATCGCTGACATTATCTTCTTGCCAATCAAAGTCCTCCTTTCAATTTTACTACAAATACGATACCTTATATCTAGAAGAAATGATATTAAACCATTGGTCATCCTAATTTGATTTGGTTTTTCTCTGACAGCCTAACTTGAGTTTCTTACATGTGCATATCAACCCAGCTTACTCCTGGTCGCATATTGGATATGACAGCATCATGTGCAAGAAGAACAGCCTGCAAATGAAGAAATAAGCAAAAGATTATTATGCTTCAGCCAAATATTTTTCTGGAAGAAAATGTATGACTATATTCTTCTTATACAGGACTTTTAGAACATATCCAACAGTGACAACAAAGTGTTTAGTAATCTTTTCCAGCACAATAAATCATCATTGGCATTTGACTAAATGAAAAAACGAGCATACTGCACTCTGCAGAATATCATTCTCTTCTTCACTCAGCTTTTATGCTCTCTTTTTGTGAATTATAGGAACAGATGACAAATCCAAAAGCTTGTACTCTTGTAGTTGGCATGCCTATGCATGTTGTTAGGACTCCAAAAGCCATTTGAATATTAATTAAATGCTTAAAGTAGAAATTTTAAAAGCCTCCACGGTGTAGGAATTCATGAACTCTCTATGCATTTTTGTACATAAATCTACGGATAAGTAACAGTACTCACATTATATATAAGTGATTGATCATCAGTAAACTTTCCGTTGACCTGCATGTGCAATCAGATTTGTAAAAATCACTAAACAAGAAATAAACAAGCTTGTGGAAAAACAAGAGGTTCTCAAAGACAATTATTAATAAAAAAAATAGATCTTTCAGCTTTAATAGAGTGAAGACTACTAACAAGTGAAGACACAGAACAATACAAAAGAGACGAAAGAAAGATGAGTAGGATCCTTCAATTGAGAATACAGCATGCTGTTAAAAGTTATATTCAAAATCAAATTTGCAGGAAAACTTCAACCAAGAATCTTCATGGCACTGGTTTATATACATGAAAACATTCAAGAAGATAAGTACCAAAAAACTGGCATTGTATTGGAATAAATACATTTCTAGCAAGTATGTGCAAGAAAAAAGATTGATTTTGACTCTGCCCTGAATATTTATGCCACATCGTAACACTGATAAAAATGTATATGTGGGTCACCTGGACCAGAATCTATCTATATTGAAAAGTTGCATAATGGTGTGCATATTTATTTATTTAACCACCATATCACATGTGTAGTGTGTACTACACTGAGAAGTGTATATAGAGCTTGATTGTGGATAAAATTACAGTTTCAGAAAGAAATTCTGATGTGTGTTAAAGACATTCTGTTCATGGCATAACTTCTTACTTCTAAAGATTGAACTAAAGCGGTGTTCGTGAACTTCGTGTGATGCCCGAATTGGGATAATAATACCCAGTTGTTTGTAAGAAAACAAGACATTCACTTTGACATGTTTTAGTATTATATTATTATTAGTTAGATAGTATCCAACATTTACACACAAAACTCAACACATTGTTTTATGTTTAACTTGCATATATATAAGAACATCCGCAATAGCATGCAGTGTATATGGCTACCAATGCTCACCGGAAAAGAACAAGTTATATCAGAACCATAAAAATGGTATTCAGCTCCCATGTCAAGCAGTGCCATATCTCCATCTTCAAAGATCTTAATAAGAAAACAACAAAAAAAGTATGGCCTTAGAAATGAGAATCAACCTCCCACGGAAACAATCATGTAATGTCAGTTGTGTATTGTTATTCACATGTTTTTTCACTAAACTCCCAACAAAACAGAAGAAAATTTGTCACCAATGACATGCAAACAAAATCATTATCCAGTGCATAATGCTTCAGATGTATAATTAAACATCCAGCTTAACATACCCTGTCGTTGGGAGCTGCTGCATGTCCATAGTGTAGCACAGAACTGTAATAAGAAAAACTAAATGTAAGCTAACAACGCAAGCAATACACTACTGAGTAAGAAAGGTACTTTTATTTAAAACCATAAACCAATCCTTGTTATACATAAATATCATACAAAAAATAAGGAAAGCATACCTGTTGCTGCCAGTTGCACATATACAAGTGTACGAACAGTGTCTACATCCACCATACATGTATGTGTGATGAAGAAACATACTTTCTAATTGATATTCTTTCATACCTACTTTTGTTTTCCTCATAACCTACATAAAATGACGTAAAACTAAGTCAAATACCTTCCTCCATTAGGAACCAATTTAAACATAAAAACATGAAAATGTATTGTTTCACATATCGTAACAAGATAGGAAACAGTTCTTTTGTTATCTTACCTATATCACTATATGTTGAGCACATTTCCCACTTCAGATCACAAATAACTACCAAACCCATTAGTCGAACAAAATCAAATTGGATATAGACTTTTGTTTTAGTTACTTTCGTAGATGAATATATAGTAGATAATGAAATAAATATCGAAAAAATTACTTATGTTCTCATGAGTTCAAAACAGCAGATTCAGAACTTGGACATCTTCATTTAAGGAATGCCAAAACCATAGCTGTTCAAACACCCAACCAGATGAGAAATGCCATGGAGGCTAAAATTTGGGTTTTCATTAAGACAAAACAATAAGCAGTTCAATAACCATTGCAAAAGGAACAACGAGAGGAAATATCTGGATTGATGATTTAAAGGTGAATCAACTGTCTCCAATAATAACATATGACAAAGGTCCAATACAGCCATTAGATGGGAAATAGAATTTTCCTTAATAGTTAAAAATTATGTAATAGTATGTATTGAAGTGCATAAAATTTTTGATGTACCAAGTAGATGTGTTAAATGCTTCTCCTCAGTATCATGATATCAAATGCAAATTAATAGTGATTAAAATGATGCTTCTTCAAATGCAATAAATAATCCAAATTCCTATATCTCTCCCTGGTTGAGCTTTAGGCAATGATGATGATTTTCTAAGACAAGAAATTTCCAACAAATCACTACCTGTATTCAAGATACACTTTTAGGAGGCTATTCTAAATCTCATCCCATTAAAAAACAGAAAAGATGACCGAGAGTAAATGACCATTTTACATATAATCATGCACCGAAGTTTCTTTCGGAAATTGCCACCAATACTTGACTAGGCCTTCCTTCACTATGATCTCAGTTAGGAATGCAAATCATAATGTGCAAGGTTGAAGAATACATAATATTTTAGTGAGTCAATAAAACAAAAATAGAAATAAATAAATAAGCTTAAGAGTGTAAGGTTCAAGATTGTAAACCTCAACATGAGCTTCAGAGCTGATATCATTGGCAAACTGGATCACAGCAAGCTCAAAGGCTGACTTTAAGACACGGCATTCAGTCAGAATAGGATGTAAAGCATTTAGGTCTGTCTCAAAATTGTCAATCCCCTGAGAAAAGATAAGCTTAAAGTCAATAATTGCTATGTAGATAGTAGTGACCATGCAAGGTTGTTAACATTTTTTTATTCTCCACAAACTTTGCACAGCTTAATGATTATACCTAGTAGCACTAAACAGTACTGAGTTTTCACATTTTTAGCAAATTAAACTACTCCAATGCATATATATATGTATATGTTTGTCCACGTATGACCATATATTTATATAGGTTTTAAAAACATGTAATGTTTCATGAGGAGCCACAATGTTTGAGAATGTCATTCAAATCTAGATTGAACGTTCTTAAAGAGGATGCAGTATTATTAACTTTAAAATACATACACAGATTTAAGTATGTTTGTAGGCAATACAGCATTTTTATATACAATGAAGTTTGTTCCAAACTAATGTAGGTTAGTGAACTCTTCTTATAAAATTATTTCAATGAAAATGATAATACCTCAAAATGTGCTGGCTTGGAAAAGTTGTTACTATCAGTGTTGAGCCCATGCAGGAGATAAAGCAACGGTTTTCCTGGTCCTCGGTATTGCTGATTCAGAACTTTTGCAATCTCATCAGTGTAATATACAGAGCTAACCATGTAGCTTTCCTGCAAAGGACGAATATAAATGCTATAGACCCAATAGTCCTCATTATATTCACCATTCGAATTAAGAGCATACTTAGAGTATAATCACCTTGAAATATGAAGTTGGCTTAATTTCTCCCAACCAAACTGCATAATCAGCAGGCAATCTTGGAGCAAAGAGTATTGAGTCTCCACTTGCTATATCCTTCGTTTCAAAATACAGAGCAGTAAGCTTACTTTTCACAAGATATTTATTCAATATTAAATAAATGTAGAGAAAGTCAATTCATGACAAAAAGGTAGTTTTGCACATCTCAAACTATAAAAGAGATGAAAGTAGCTCAATTTTGCAAGCTTTTCCAGCAAAGTAAAACAGAGGAACCAGAAAAAATGACAAAGATGTTGCATGCATATGCAATACAACAAAGCAAGCAGCAACTTCAACTTCAACTTCAAAAATATAATTCAATCACATAACACTAATCTCCCCGGGTAACTGCTCATGCTTTAGATCCATGAGGGTAGCAAAATCTACCAGCTCAGGGAGTAAGATGAAAATACTACAGCATTATACCACAATACAGTTATATTCAGTCAGTGGTTTTGACATCCATGTACCCATTACTTCTGATATTTCATATTTAATTGAAAAGATAAGCTTAAATGAACTTACAATAGCTCCATAGAACCCGGGTTCTTGCACTCCAAACAAGTAAGCAAAATAGCTCTCCTGCCTGGTGATCAATAAGATTAAGGGTTATGAATTAGGAATTTGTGATATACATAAAACGGCCACCTGCTGTAATAGTTTAATTGAAAACAAAGAAAGGTTGACCTAAAGCACCAGACATAATACTTGGCTTTATGATTAATCATGCATGCACATAAAGGATTTTGAAGCTTGTTAGTGCAAGTAGCTGCAAAATAGATCAGTTGTTCTTCATTTGAAGTGGAGAAAACACGGGTATGATCTGGATAATTCTCACCCTAGTTTGTTAGTGATTTAGGGTCTAAAGAATCCTCACACCAACTGAACACTTAGATTTTTGTGAAGCAAGTCCTAGAGGAGTATGGCAGTCAATCGGGCTGGATTAAAAGAATCTAAGCAATCTGGATCATAACCTCCTCATAATCTTCATGTTTCTCCGAAAATTTGTCAATTTGGGAACTAAGAATCAATCAATTCTACCTTGATCGAAAATCATGAGGATATGGGGTTCTACATGGTGTGGTAGTAGCACCGTATAACACAAGCTGGAGTTTCCAAATGACTCCATTCTAGAGCTATCTATGAATATATGATTGGTGCTCAGTTACTACTAGGGATGCTGTGAGCATCAGTGCTGTTCTTCTCAGAGATGAATAAGATGGTTGAAATATGCCTTGAGGACTTGCTTCTCTGCTCTGACTGTGAGGAACTAAGATTTTCTATCTCGATTAAAAAAGAAAATTTTGTGGAACTGCATCAAACCAACTTACAGCTTGATGCTTCACATACACCCTGCTTCAAACACCTAGTAGGACGAATCTTAAAAATGATTGTTTCTTCCTTTTTTCCAGATTGATCGATAACTTTAGCTGAAATGTCTTGCTTCAACTGATATGATTTTTTCTTTTCCTTTTTTGAGAGAACCCTTTCGACGAGGGTGTGTTTACTTTGAGTGAGAACATGATTCCATGACTACGTTTGGGGATTAGTTCCTTAGTGTAGATAACATTTATATTGCTGCTTTAATTATTTGTAAGAGCATATTATGAAAGAGAGTCGAACCGCAGCATAACTGGAGTACTAATATAGTAAAATTACTTGCCAATTCATCTCTTTCTCTAGACTTCTTCTCCACAATATACTAGCTACCACATCAACGCATATGGGGGATAAGAAACATACAACAAAAAACCGGAATCCAACGAAGTACCTGAACAATTCGATATGATCGGTGCAGTAGCGATTCTGCTCTTCGCCGCCCTATCAAATTGAAAGTTAGGTCATCAGCTGATACGAGTAGCAGTCTGAATAAAATAGGGAAGGAAGACGTCGCAGTACCTGGAGAAGGATGAAGCCGTGGAGATTGCGAGAGGAGATGGAGAGATGATCGCGGAATGAGTCTAGGAGCTTGTTGCGGTTTGCTACGTGTAGCTGCATCGGCACCTCCGGCGGCGAAAGAGACGACGGAGAACCCATCGGAGATCCCCTTTTGTTTCAGTGTTTCTTAGCAGCTATGCAACATTCTTCTCTAAGTCAGTTTATTTTTGACAAATTTTTTATTAGTAATTCCATATCTTCAAAAAATAATTATGATTATGCAATATCTATGATTTTAATGGAAATTATGCATGAATTAATTGATGAAAAATACCTTGCGGACAATATTCGTTGTTTAATCGTATCCTTTTTAAGTCAATTTTGATTTTTGCATTCAAATTTGTATCGTTTAGATAATTCCATAAAATGTTACCACAACAGCAACAATATCGTTTAGAAATTTGTATAGACGTTTAGATAATTCCATAATGGAGTAATATAAATAACCTTGTATAAAATGTTACCACAACAGCAACAATATTTTATTTTATATGCGGAGTATCTAGATATTATGAGTAGTGATAAACGTACATAATTGTATTCATAAATACTGATTATTTCGCAGCACTTCAAAAAAAATTAAAATTTTAGCTTATATATTTGTATATTTATTTTAGCTTATATATTTGTATATTTAATAAAAAAAAGTACATTTTTTCATTAAATACTGTATAATTAATTCAAATCAAGCTTCGAAATAATGTTATAATTTGACCAATTTCTATATTATTTATTTTCTATTACTACATAATCATCCAACAAATAATAAAATTAATTTTTAGTTAAATTCAATTAAATTTAAGAATATTATGTACTTATACAATTATATACATTTATCTTTCCTCATTCATGATTCTTCTGATAAATATTTAGATAATTCCACAATAACTCTAGATATCCTTTTGTAAAATGTAATAGACAGTAACACAATCATCAAGCCTCGACTACATATCAGAAATAAAAGAAACAATCAATCAAAATGAGATATTTTGAGCTGACTCCTAACAAAAAATTGGCAATATCAAATCAAACAACAAATCTAACAAAAGTTTCAAAACGAAGACAACACTAACAAAGCAAGTAGGATTGCAGTGCAGATAAATAATGATTCCCTTTCGACAGACAATATATGCATAATTATATTGATCACCTTAAAAAAACTAAATAAATTATCTATGTACCTTTTAATAGTTTTTTTATTAGATAGTCTTCTCCCATCTTTTTGCTCTTCTATATTAAACTATGAACTTCTTTGTGAGTTCCAAAGCATTATAAATTTGCTAGATTTCCTACATTATGAACTGCATGAAGCTAGCTGGATTAATGATTATTGGTGCATTTTTATTTTAAAATAAATTGTTGACCTTAAAACTTACATATGTAAACACAAATTTGAAATTAAATATTTGAACCGTGTACGTGTGATGTGTTAAAACCGCAGGTGAGTACCAAAAGGCCAAATATCATTATATATTTTATGTATTATATTTATGTATAAAATCACAAGTTGGTATGTGAAATGATTATTTGAAATAAATTGAAAAAAAAATTAAAGTATCTAGTGTTAATCATATAATGGAATAGTGTCTGTCATCCATCGCCAACAAATTGGGATTTTATGTATTCATGACATGTTTTGAAATTCTAATTACACTTCTCTTATATGGAATACTTCATTTGTCCACAATTAAATTTTTATCTTGACTTAGCTCGTTTTTTTTAAAAAAATATAAAGAAAAATTAGATAGAAAAAAGTTGTGTTTATAAAAATAAGTGGGATTAATCATTTTTACTTGAATTTTTGCGTATAAATTCTTTACGATTATTGGTGTGCCATTACGACATGTGACTCCCCCCTATAATACCACATGACTGCGGTGCACACGCTGGATATATACATTCTTCATCATTGTTGATGCTCTTATCATATGTGACATGCAAGAATATGACTAAAATAGTATTAAAACTCTCAGCATAAAAAGGCATGTGAATAATACTTTTTGTCCCACAAAAATTAGACAATCAAAAATATATACAGCAAAGAAAAAATTTTGAAAACATTATCTTGTTATATAATTACAATTATTTTTAAATTGATAAGATCTTCAATCAAATGAGTAGTCAAAGCTACTGTGGAGGAACTAGCATCGCATGTTTAGTCACTGATTTGTTTTATGACTATTATTAATAATAGGCATTTATTTTTTGAGGGAATATTTTCTGGGCATTAATAATTAGTACTTTCATGCACTGTCACCCACATATATCTTCATATACCAAAGTATTTACTAGGAAGCTTCTTCCATTGTGAAAATACTTCGATTTTTAATCAAGTTTAATATTGTTAATTAATATGCTTATGTAAGAGAATTAGTATTCGGTTTTTAATTAATTGATTTATCGATAGTGATGGTATGCACACTCGACTAATTTGGGGCTCACAAGGTCATTTAAGATCAAATGAAAAGGATTAAGGAAACTTCAAGTGTTTAGAGAAGGATATATAATAATATAAGTAATAATATAATAACTACCTAACTTTATATTTAGATATTTAAGTGTAGTTTGAAGAGAGCAAGTCAATGTTTATCTTCGTAGTTTTAATTGTTTTATTCACCGATTTTAATTATTAATTAAGACAACTTAAGCGTGTGTGTGTGCTGATTACATTTTAAGGTCAGCTAATTAAGATATCAGAACATAATACAAAGAGAAAGAAAGGATACTTGATTACATTACATCTAATTAATTAAATATTCATTTTTGTGCAAATCGATTTTTCTAAATTTGAAAAGTAGCATGCCACCCAAATTTTTAATTGATAAATGTACATAATTGTATCCTGATATTAATAACACGAATTTTAATAAAGTAGAATAGATATAGAGAACAATAATAGCAATATTATTAGGAGAAAATGAGAACTAGCTAACTTATTAGTTAAAACACATACCAAAGTAAATAAAGGCTCATTTTAGTGGATGAATGGTAGATTTAGAAACGTAAATTAGCATCCTTAATTGTATTAGACATTTTTTTAGATATATATTCAGTGATGTGAGCAACATGAATCCTAAGAAAAGATACAAGTAATCAAATTTGGGTTAATATAATTCTAAACCGCACATTAATAAACTCAAGATTGTTGTTGAAATATTGTTCTCCTACCCAAAAAAAATATTCATAGAAACTAGGAGGGTTGTAGCGGACGTGGAGCTACCGTGAGACTAAAAGACAAAGTTATTGTCGATCGGCAAACCAATTAATGGAGTTTTTCGACTCCGATCGCACAAAATGCTCAATAAGGAGTAGTATAAATTATTATAAATAAAAGAAATAGTGTTAAACATTGTGAGCCAAAAAAACATGCAAAAATCTCGTATTAAGGGAACAAAATCTACCAAATATTCATGTATCTTTAAACGATCTTATCATGAAATATTCGAATGAAAATTTTCTCCGACGTGGCAAAGGTTCTTTGGCTTTGCATCTTCAAAGAAGATTTGTGCCTTGCAATATGGATACAAGATAAGTTCTCCCCAATTTATCAATTAATTTAACGCAAACTCAAGAAATAAAAAGTCATAGGACTACTAGCTAGTAACCATTTTAATATCTCAAATCAATAATATGCTTTGGCTTTTTAGAGTTCTTTTGCACGTTTAATTTAATTTTTCTCAACTTGTACTAATAGTACTGATGCTTGTCTGTTGTTTCTTCTTTCAATATTCTTGCATTTATTTTATTTTATGCTTTCTTCAAATATTACCGGAAAAAAATATATAGTACTCCTATATTATTGTCATGTTCAACTCTTTTTAGTTTTTGGCAAATTGGCTTATAATTAGCACTAGTAGATTGAAATGGTGGCTTATAATTAATCCACGTTGTCATATGGTTATAAAATAATTGCACTTATAAAATTATATGGCGATGTACACCTATTATCACTTAATTTCAATCTAGTTAAAGCATGTTATTGCATTTATTTTCCCTCCAAAAAAAGTTGAGTAGTAGTAGTACTATATTTATTTTAATGGCAAATATTTCACGACAATTCTGCACATGGGATTTTGTCGATGATATACATTATTCTCTCATCATTGAAATAATAATTCTTGAATCAAATACAAGCCTCATTTAATTAGTTTACATAGGATTTGACTAAACTTGTGATTACCAATAATTAGAGGATGTTTCAATTATAGTTAGAAAAGGTTTTAAGGATGTTAGAACTAATTAACTCTGTTGCAATATATTTTAGATATATGATTAATGAAGACTGTGGGAGAAAGGATATATTCTAGTACCTTCTAATTTTATTTATTTTTTGGGTTTGTTTGGAAGATCAGTATCGGAATCTTGATGATCTTGGAAAAATATCTATGTCAGTTTAGAATGAAAAACTTAACCACTATTAGATCTTCTCGAATATGATCTGTTTATAGTTTTTTGTCTTGCAATTATTCATCTTGTTAGTTAGAATTCAATTGGTGGCCTTCATTTAGGTTGATGGGTATATATACATAGATATTGGGAAGATATTCATCTTGATAGTAGTTGTAAGGGATAAGACATGTCATTTCACAAGAGATATGTGATTCATAAATTATTTAGAGAACTTTTAAAAAATATACATTCACAAACACACATATATAGTTTAAACTTTATAATAATACATAAAATCTTGATAATCATGACGCTTCGGTCGATGCTAACGCCATTAATTCTTGGGGTGCATTTGCAAAAACTATAGTATATTGTTTTAGTATTTTTGCACCAAAAGAAAATGGTATAATATTAATTAGTTCGCTATTTTTTTCTTTACATGTTTCAAAGATTTAATTTTCTAAAATGTTACAAAGATTTTATTCATAATGCACTAAAATATATTAATAGCTGCATTTTGGGTAAACCTTCTCGAAGCATTCTCAAGGGATAAGAATTTCGTAGCTTTACATATATTTTCAAACCCAAAAATAGGTCAAGGGTTTATGTAGCTCATGCTTAAGAAGATACTTAAAGAGTTAAAGACAAAGAGTGGTGTATGGATTTCAATTTACACAACCTTATTCTCCTCAACTGAAAATACTATAAATTGAAAAATACAAGTCACAATTACGTAGGGTTGGCTTAACAGAATTGTACATATTGCACCCAATCATGATCAAATATTGCAATATATGTTCACATGAAGTACTATATCATACTAATGTGTGTGTGACATGACACATGAAGTATATGAGTCACATAGAGTATATAATTGTACTCAACGCAATAGAAGATTCAGATGGGTTCGAGGGTCGTCCAATCCCACTGTCGTGGCCCGTAAAGTAGGAAAACTCCATTAAATTCGATTGCCGGAGCTTTGCCGATTTCATGGTCCGCCCAACCATTCGGGATTCAAGCGCACTTTCATTCTTCGTCTGTCATCCATTGCCAGCGACAACTATATTTACTTTGTGTGACCCCACACTATAGATCATCATTGGCTCAACATAAGTGAATCCTTCATATATAATTTGTGTTCTCTTTCCAAAAAAGAGATACTTGTTAAGTGCACACATGCTACATGCCTAAAGTAGCATTAACACATAATAATTCTCAATTAAATCCTCTAATCACCCCACAAACACATTATTGGCCACACAGTCAAACACTAAAACATAAAATAAAAATAAAATAGGAGTTAGAAAATGAGCAGCCACCCCCATTTCAACTACCATATTTGATGTGAATCTCGTGGAGAAGATTTAGATACATAACTTATACATATAATAAACCTAGCTTTGGCAAAAAAAGATGACGTCAGCAACCAGTTGTCGCCAGTCTTTCACACAATATCATACCATTATTTTTTGTAAAAAGGCAAATTTTGATCTCAATCAATCATTGCCTCCCTTTCCACATTTTATTTTTTTTGTCAAGAATATACATAATTCCACGTAAGCAAAGGCATAAAAATTCCTCTATAAATGGGAAACATCGGCTTCAATAAGCTTCATTCAATTAAACAGTTGCTCTCTCATCTTTCTCATCCCTTCCTAGATTTTAACAAAATGGCCATCAAACCATTAAAGCAGCCTTCTTCCGCCTCCTCAGCCGCCGTTCGTCTATCGAAAATCGCGGTTTCCAACACGCACGGCGAGGACTCGCCCTACTTCGCCGGGTGGAAGGCATACGATGAGAATCCTTACGACGAATCTTCCAACCCTTCCGGGGTTATACAGATGGGGCTCGCGGAAAATCAGGTGAGTTTGATCCGTCCAACGTTGTATATATGTCGTGGAGAGTTTCTAGAACAATCTAGAATGTTTGTTGCTGACAAATTGTGTTTTTTTAGGTTTCATTTGATCTTCTTGAGAAATACCTTGAGAAGAATTCCTCCGACGCCACCAGCAGCGGGAGAGTTTCTAGTTTTAGAGAGAATGCTTTGTTTCAAGATTATCATGGTCTACTTTCTTTTAGAAAGGTAACAAACACCCTCTTAGTCTTCCTCTCTTATTACTCTATCCGTCCATAAAAAATTGACCTGAAGTATTGTTAAGTATTATGATCTTCATTTGTAAGAAATGAAATATTCCGTAGTATTAATTTTTTATGGACGGATGAAGTATAAATTAGGAGCCTTCTTAATTGTTAAGACTTTCTATTTTTCTGCGTCAGCCACTGACCAACGTATGCTGCAATTTCAGGCAATGGCGAGCTTCATGGGGAAAATAAGAGGCGGGCGGGCAAAATTCGACCCGGAAAGAATCGTGATCACGGCGGGAGCAACCGCCGCTAACGAACTTCTCACCTTCATTTTGGCCGATCCCGGCGATGCCTTGCTCGTCCCAACTCCATACTATCCAGGGTAATTATATTTATAAATTCTTACTCTGTTCGTCCACTATTAAATGTCTCTGACACAAATTTTAAGAAATTTGCGTATACGAAGTTCTATTTTTATTAAATTTTTAAATATAATACGAGTTGAATTTAATATTTAATAGTAGTAAAATATCTATAAAATATATTCCACGAGAAGCATAGTTAAGTGTGACATCGAAACTAACCAATAATTCTTTTCATTAATTCCGCAGCTTCGATAGAGACTTGCGATGGCGAACCGGCGTCCACATCGTCCCCATCCACTGCGACAGCTCCAACGCCTTCGAGATCACCCCGGCCGCCCTCGACTCCGCGTACTCGGACGCGGAGTCGAGGGGCCTCCGCGTGCGGGGCGTCCTCATCACCAACCCCTCCAACCCGCTGGGCGCGACCGTGAAGCGCGCCGTGCTCGAGCACGTGCTCGACTTCGCGTCCTTAAAAAACATCCACCTCGTCTCCGACGAGATCTACTCGGGCTCCGCCTTCTCCGACGCTGAGTTCGTCAGCGTCGCGGAGGTCCTCGAGGCCCGGGGCGGCCGGGGCTCCGAGAGGTGCCACATCGTGTACAGCCTCTCGAAGGACCTCGGCCTCCCCGGGTTCCGAGTCGGGACGATCTACTCCTACAACGACGCCGTCGTGACGACGGCGAGGCGGATGTCGAGCTTCACGCTGATCTCGTCGCAGACGCAGCAGCTGCTGGCGACGATGCTCTCCGACGAGGAGTTCACGGCGGGGTACATCGAGACGAACCGGGAGAGGCTGCGGAGGCGGTACCGGATGATCGTGGACGGGCTGGGCCGGGCCGGGATCGAGTGCTTGAAGGGGAATGCGGGCTTGTTTTGTTGGATGAATTTGAGCCCGTTTTTGAAGGAGGGGACCGTTGGGGAGGAGTTGGCTTTGTGGGAGTGTATTTTGAGGGAAGTCAAACTTAATATTTCACCCGGGGTTTCGTGCCATTGCGCGGAGCCCGGGTGGTTTAGAGTCTGCTTCGCGAATATGAGCGAGCAGACGCTGCAAGTCGCGCTCGCCAGGATACATGATTTTGTCGAGAGAAGAAGGGGGAATCAGTAAATGATAGATGGGGAATCATTATTGATTATTTTTAGCTTTTGATTTTGATTTTGTTTATCCATGTATATGTAGGTGTTTTGATGGAAATAGTTTTTGCCCGTTCAAAGAATGGGTTTGTGTTTAAAATTACATTGTATTAGTAATATTCATTGAATGAGATAATTTAATTGATTGCATATTTGCATGTAAACAAACCTTTTCTTATTTCTTCTTCTATTGCAATGAGTTATTGTTGTGACAAAATAGAACGATTGTGTAATCGAGAGAAACAGAAAACGTAAAGAGACACAGAATTTACGTGGTTCACTCGTAGAACGGATTGTATTCAGATTGTTTTCAGATTACAGAGTTATGTGCCCTATTTCTATACAAATAGGCACACAAACGACGGGTTAGGCCCAATAAGACAATTAAGACCCCGTTCAGCTAGCAACAAACTATGTACTAACACTTATCTAAGCATAATGTGATTTGGAGGTGTCATGTTTCATAGAAATGGAAAGTGTAGTTAGCTAACAATTGTAGGGACTAGCTAGTTTAATTTTTATTCTACACTTTGACTCTATTCTTTAAATATTAAATATATGGAGTGCATGTATAGGTCAAATACAAATTTATGATATGATGTTTAAATTTATTATCAAAAATAGTACATGGCTCGTTATTTTTCTCATAAAGAAAGTGTCTACCCATGATACAAATTGATTAATATTTACTGAAATTATTATTTTTAAGGTAAAATAATGTAGGCCTAGCTTGCACAACACGGATTGATAATCAATAAATCACTATTGTAACCAATATGTTCAACCACCTCTAATAGCGTGGAAGATGAGACAACATTGTACAATTGAATTCCTCATCCAATTTAATTGACCCCTTCGAAGCAGTCAATCAAGTTGGCAAGTTAATACATTTACATCACCAATTTCATATAGTCCATATTTTTATTTATCAATAAAATATTTTATTACTATTATATATGGGTTTGACTATTGGGGGATTGCCGTACATATTATAGTATACATATCGATGCCGTGTTTTGTTCTACCAAACTCCACTTGTGTGGACCATTCAATTTTTTCTTATAGTTGGGGGGTCCATTTGTGAGCATGTATAGATATGAAAGGCCTTTAAGGCTATGGATAGGGCCATAGTGGGTCCAAGTTTAATGTCGGATTCAGATGAGATCGAGATTGATTGACCCCATTAGGTTATGAAAATTCATGATCACAAAGTGTGGAAGCAATGCCTCAACCATTAGGGCTCAGAGTTTACTTTCGTTCTTCGTATGTCATCCATTGCCAACAATGACTGACGCACTGTTTTTGCATTTCGACGCCGATGATCGAATTTTTTTACTATATCTAACTCCACATGTTTCGTTTCATGCATCGATCATTGCATTTTGACACCGGTAATTAATGATCTTATGTAGTTCAGTAGTAGTTTTTTTCTTACTCATCCGCAACAAAGTATGAGAAGTTGTTGATAAAATGAGGCAACATCCTTTTTTTTTTTTTTCTTTGATGTTTTCTTTTTTTGTCTTCTCTTTATTCTAGGACTCCTTTAACATCTTTCTCACTCTTTTCATTTTTTTATATGAATAATTAATAACCAAGCTTTATTTGTTTATCTTTAATGATAGTATATTGGGTAATAAGCATATAGCTTCTTGTTCTCAACTGGATCCGCCACTGTATAATAAATTAAGTTTTTTTTAACTAATTCTTAATAATTTAGTTCGTGGTAGGTAATTTTATCCCTTTTTGCAATATTTAATTATATTTGTATTTTATTAATAGAACTAGCTTGCTCAATGGGTTGATAACCTATGATTTTAGCTATAGTTTTTGTTATTCTCGTTTTGACGAATAACATATGTATGTCTGCGTCATGACTCATGCATGAGAGCAATGTGCATGAATTAAATTTCTCTACTGCATATGCTTGTGAGAGTGACAATGTATTCATGTCAAACTGTTTTTTGAAATTTTCAAGCAATCAATATTTGGCCTGTAAAATTAGACCTTTATTACTAATTTATAATTACCTTATAATAATGTACTAACTATTTTGACTTTATTAATAAATTATTTAGAAATATACTATAGGTGTAGAGGGTCGCGCCCGATCCCATTTAATAATATTACTAATGCGTACTTACAAAGTCAAATATTATTTTATAATCTACAAATACCTAACTATCAATTTAAAAATAAAATAAAAAGTAAACCCCTTTAAAGCTCTTTGAAAATCGGGTATTGTGTCATTATATGTAAATATCAATATTTCATTTGGTAGTGAATATATCGATTAAAATCAAAAGCTTCACTGCCTTTAAATTCACTAGCACGAAATATATATAGTTTATAAGTTTTATTTATTCCTTTTGCATATTGTTCAATTATGTTAATTAATTAAATATGAATCACATGATGTGAGTATAAGAAAAGGCAACGGATGTAAGTTTCTTTCATGGCTATGACCAAATTGACAACAATTGATATTTTTCTTTGAGAACCAAAAAGAACGTATGTCATTAATAAGTTTACTTTTTGATGTTACAATATTTTATGATTGTACAATATATTTGACTTTCTCAGGCAATCTCTGTGTAGCATAGAATTTTCAATCCAGGGATTGCAAATTATTTTTTTTAAGGAGACAGGAAGATTTAGTATTTAAAATTTAATTAGTGACTTTAAGCATTTAAAATATTACTTTGAAAATGTACATGCTTCTGATTGACGATGATGTTTAAAATTTTCTATTTCAAATATATAATCATGAATTTTCATATAAAGAACATGGTTGCAAAGTTAAAAATTGATTTAGCTAAATTACTACTCTAAGTATAACAAAGCAATATCAGCACGAGACAACATCAATCTATTATCTATACGCACAAAAATCGTGATCGAGAAACCAGATTACTATAACAAAGCAATATCAGCGTGAGACAACAACAATCTATACTATCTATACGCACAACAATCGCGACCGAGAAACCAGTTTAATACAATACAACAATTTCCTATTTACATCTATAACCTATTTGTTTTAACATAGCAACTAATTATCTAATTGCCCATCTAATTTTCACTATAAAAACCCAATGTCCCTCTAATAACAAATTCTCGGCTCCGCCCCTGCATTATACGAGCATGGCATCGTCTTATAGACATGTGTTGATAAAACTAATCCAAACTAGTTGCATACTCCCTCCGTTCCGCGGTAGTTGAGTCATTTTGCCATTTTGGTACGTTCCATAGTAGTTGAGTCATTTCCTTTTATAGCAAAAGTCAACACATTTCTTATATCTTACTTTACTCTCTCTTAATTTATTCTTTCTTCATCTCTCTACCTTTTTCACTTTTTTACTTTATTCTTCCTTTATTTAACCCACTTAACACAATTTTTCTCAAATCTCGTGACGAAAAGAAACGCCTCTACTACTGCGGAACAGAGGGAGTATGATTTTTTCGTAACCGAATTTTATGACATTTTATGAAAAACGTTGAAAATGATGGATTTTTTAATACTCAATAAAAAACAAAAGTTTAAATTGTTGACAAAACCCCAAAAAAGCCCAAACACAAGCCCAAACTAAATCCAAAGAGCAAGATTTATTTTCCAACAAGCTGAAAAGCCCAAATTCAAGCCCAAACTGAAAGCCCAAAAGCAAGATTTTTACCGAAAGCTGGATCAGTAATTACTCGAAGTGAAGTACTGTTTCACTGAAGCAGTTAAAAATATAAGGTGAATTTATTTAAGAAGACTTTTCTCTTGATTTACAACCTCAGACCTCACCTCCCCTTTCTCTCACTACCCAAGAGCTTATCGGCGAGTCTGTGAAACCGGAGCTCGCCTTTCAGTTTCCGATCGGAAGGTATATATTTCCTATCTCTTGATTGTGCATCCAGCTGTTGATCGTCTTGTCTTTATTTCGCCGCCATTTTTCTTCTCTAGGGTTTTAGGTGTACTTTTCAGATCTGTGATTTTCATCATCTGGTTTAGGGTTTAAGACTGTGTGGGTGTGCAGTGATGATATTTTGCTCTGATCCATGCTCAGATGCCGTGAATTTGATTTTGTTTATTATTTGTTTAGGAAGGAAGTTTGTGAAATGTATGTAGATATGCAAGCGTACTGAGATCCTTTCATTTTCCTGTAGAAGCCTTTTTATGGTATTTTTATGAAAATTATTTTAATTTCAATTGTGTTGCGTATTTTTGCTTGATGAGCTGAATTTCTAGTTTTTTATGCTTTTATTTTCATGTGCATTATTGTGAAGGATGTATTGTTAATAAGTGAAGCGAGCATAATTTGGAGTTTGAGTTCATTGTTGTTTTTATTCTGAATTTGCCTTCATTTTTCAAATCTGTGATTATTTTTTTGTTCGAATGATATACCTTCATTGTCTGTCTTGTTATGGATAAGTTATTCGTAGTATGCAGATAGTGAAAATGGTAATCATGTGCTACTTGCTGCGTGGGTTGGTTGGTTTCATTTAATTTATAATTTTTGTTGGTATTTTTACTGTTTGTAATAGTCATATACTGATATACCTACTATGTTTTTATTCTAAAAATAGTAAAATGCCTTCCTATCTATTGGTTTGGATGGTGAGTGATCCGTGCCTTTTTTTTGCCTGTGTTGATTTTCATCTTATGTATGGACATTCCCAAACAAATTTTTGAAAAGCTGTGCTTTTTTATTTTGGGTTGAGTATCAGCTTAATAAGGATAAGAATTGAGAAGTAGTGTGTGTGTGAAGTTGAGCTTAGAACTTTAGATTTAATTAGGAGAAAAGCAGAAGGGAATTAAGTGCCACTTAAATTTATTTGTACATGTCGAGATGATTGCTCTGTTTTCTTATCTCTAGGTGACCTTCACAAGTTTTGTGAAGCTTTTAGTTTAATGGCAGTGATAGTTCCATTTGCTTTATCTAACTGCTGTTTTTTGGTTTGATGTGCAGGACTGACTTTGGGTGTAATGGCAGCGAGACTACAGCAATTGCAAAGCAAGGCTTGCCAAGCCACACAATATGTGTCCAAGCATGGCACCACCTACTATAAGCAGTTAATGGAGCAGAACAAACAATATGTAAAAGAACCAGCAACTGTTGAAACATGTAGCGAATTATCCAAGCAGCTGTTCTACACTCGTCTTGCCAGGTTACTTTTTGTCTCCCTATATTTCGCATGAGTTTCTATCAGCATTGGTTTTAATATTTGCAGTCTACTGAGGTCTATCTGCTTGAGCTTGTTATCAATGCATTATGCAATTGATAAATATCAGTAATATTAATATGCAGCCCTGCCATTGACAAGCTAAATACTTGAGACAGATCACAAAGCTAACTGATGATGGACATTGTGTGACGGTTTCACTGGATTGCTTATATGATTGATTTACGCTCTTATCAGGCACCTCATTTGCATGATTCTTCTGTTCTGGGTGAACATGTTGTTTAGATATTCGTTGAATCTGATGTGTCTAGAGTTGCTATAAAAATTTCAAGCTCCATCCTTTATTTCTAGAAGGATTCCTAATTTACTCTGTTACACCAATTGCAGCATTCCTGGTCGCACTGAGACCTTCTGGAAGGAAATCGACTACGTGAAGAATATGTGGAAGCACAGGCAGGAAATGAAGGTTGAGGATCTTGGAATCGCTGCTCTGTTCGGGCTTGAATGCTTTGCATGGTTCTGTGCCGGTGAAATTGTCGGAAGGGGATTCACATTTACCGGCTACTATCCCTGAAAACGGACTGGGTAATAATTGTGGGAATGATTCGCGTACTCATGGTCGGGCAGATTGTCATCATGCAAGTTTTTTTATTTCAAAGAGAGTTTGGCAAGCTGATAAATCAGTGTTAAAATTGAAGGCCTCAATAATCAGTACATCGGTATTTGAATTTTCTCTTAGTGGAGTGGTTTTGAACTTCACATTGTTTTTATCTTCATTTAGATATTGTTACTGTGATGAATGTAGCTCCTTATAAAAGTTTTGGTGTTGCCTTCATAAATTACCACCAATCTCTATCTTTGCCTCAATAATGGTTCCATTCCTACCTCTTTTTCGGTTTGACATTCAAGTTAAGTGGATTAATAATGGTTTTCCATTTACTTTGTGGAAATAGTGACTTAAATCCCAGATCTATTGGTTGGAGGAGAAACTAACGATGAAGTTTGTCCTTACTTCAAATGCTGTAGTTCTTTGCTTCTTCCTAGCCTGGAAAAAAATGATAGTATGTTGAAAATTTTTAAAGTGTTCACATCATATTTTAATATGTTTCTGTAAAAGTATTTGATGTAAATATGAAGGTTGAAATGAATATATAAACTCACATTTCGGTTCATCACATCATAGTCCCACATTTAACCCAAATCAAAGTGTATGCTAAATTCTACAACGACAAATAATAGATTTAATAATTTTTTCGGCTGATTTTAAAGTAGCAAGAATAATCAAAATTTTACTAGTATATTTTTTCCAATAATTGTTCCCTTTGTATGTTTTCATAGTTTAAATATCATGGAACTTTTAAAAAGTTTTTCCACGAACTTTAAAATTGGCAAATAATATCACGAATTTTATCCCGTGTTTGTTTTTTCCTACGAATGAAAAAATTCCCACAAATAATATTATGATATGGATTTTTTTCGTAATTTCTCGACAACAATTTTGAGAGTTTCAAGTTTTTCGATCTTTGAAGATAGTTTGTTTCGAACACAACCTCCAAAATTGTTTTTCAATCTATTAAAATAATATGAATTTTTTCATTTGTGAAGGGATATTGGCATCTAATATCACGAAACTTTCAAAAAGTTGGGTTTTTCCCACTAACTTTAAAATTGGCAAATAATATCACGAACTTTACCACGTGTTTGTTTTTTCCCACGAATGAAAAAATTCCCACAAATAATACTATGATACTGATTTTTTTTCGTAATTTCTCGACAACAATTTTGAAAGTTTCAAGTTTTTCAATATTTGAAGATAGTTTTTCTTGAAGCACACCCTCCAAAATTGTTCTTCAATCTATTAAAATAACATAAATCTTTTTCATTCGTGGAAAAAAATTAACCTGTAATATTATTCGAGAAAAACACAATTTTTTTGAAAATTAATATATTTACTAAAAGTGGCCGAAATGTTTGAATATATAAACTCCCGAATTAGCCCCGCATGGCAGTGGCAAATGATGGTGGAGAAACGCCGGCTGACCAATGGCACAACAGAGGCCACGCAGATTCCTATTCTTCGGGAGGGCTATTTCGGTAATTCACCTCATTTCTCCCGAGACTACAAACAAACTGATTTTTCTCAACTGAAACGCCACAAAGCGAAGGGACGAAAATTTCAAGGGAAGAAACCCACAGCTCCGCCGTATACCATTCCAGGGAGGGAGAGAATGCTGCCGCGATCCGCCGCACATCTACATCGGACCGCCGTCTCCACCGCCGCCGCATTCCTGATCTTCTCCGTTCTGATTGCTGAATCCACCGATAAATCTCCGGTATTCGATTACCGTACCGTTCGATTTCAGATTCCCGATTTCTTCATTTCGTGGTCGTTGATCTGTTGAATGTGTGTGACAGGTCAAGTGCAGCACGACCTGCGCGGCGGAGAACTGTGATAGTGAGTATTTTTGTCGATGACTGGTCTACGTTTTTGTTGTTTTGTTCTTCCTTCTGAAATGTGTGCTCTAGCGATTGGGATTAGGTATGGGAAGTACTGCGGAGTAGGATGGACCGGATGTGCCGGGGAGAAGCCTTGTGATGATGTGGATGCTTGTTGCCAAATTCACGATGACTGTGTCGGCATGAATGGTAATTACTCGGCAGCTAATCTTATTGTGGGGATTATGAAATTGAATCTCAAACCATATGATTATGATAGCGATTACTTGATTTTCATTTGAATGAGTATGTTTCTGTCTATATCACATTCTGGCTCAATGCTTTCTACGCTCTTGTGTTTGAGGAGAAGTTTCTCTTTGAATAGAATGGATCTTCAAATATTATTTGTGAACATTTTGTTGGGTGTTGGGCTGTTGAGGCCTTGCGAGCTGTCAAAGTGATGCTAGAAACTTAAATTTTGTGCTTGTGATAGTCAAAACATGGGAGTGGGGATTGATTGATAAAAAAAATATTGGATATGTATGAAGATGTCCTGAGTTACATAGATGTAGGCTTAAGCTTTCCTTGACATCTGTTCAACAAAACTCGATGCATAATCCTACAAGGTTGTAGTGATTATTCTTTGCCTTTGTCAAGGTTCATATGTAAAGTCATACCATGAACAGTCATATATCTTCCCTAATTTGCCTTTACCCACCGTGCTGATGATTTCTGTTGCTTGTGGAACATTTTCTCTCTGTAATGAATCCCGGCCATCTTAATCAGTTCTCCCAATTTTTTCATTGTGTACTATCTTAGCAATTTATATGTATCTTGTATATCCTGCGCTGCCTATAAATTTCTCTTAGTGGTCTGGTTAACTGATCAGTCAAAACATGTTTCTCAATAGCCCCTGTTTCTATTCATAAGAGTCTTAAATTCCAAATTACACAAGAGAAAGTCGTGGTTAACAATTGGCTCCATTTGGGAACATGTTTCTTCTGATATTATTGCCTATAAACTAAACCAACTTCACTGGTTTGTCACAAGTACTTCGGTTTGCTAAACTCGAATTTGTTCCTTCCGTGAGTAGTCTTGCTTGTAAGAAATATGAGATTTTTCCTGACTGAAGTTTCTATCGAATAAAATCCAGGGATTGTGGCCTATTTTATCTTATTTATACCATCCTTGCTAAGAAATATTGCGACCTTAGGGTCTAATTTTAATAAAATCCATGTCATGATTAGACAATACTCCTCTTTGGCTCAATAAAATCCCCATTATCATGCAAAGTTGCAAACTACTAATTGCTATTCATGACAAGTGTTTCTGCTCTAGCTTCTCTCAAAATTACCTCCAATGATGCATCAAAAGAAATGCTCTCTTCTTCTTAGCTACAATGATACCTAGCTCTATCTACCATCATAGTTATTATTAAAGAGGCCATTTATAATAATCGACTATTGAAATAAAAGGTTAATCCTTACCAACTTGATCTTGTTGCTCAATGATCAATTCATATCATGGCCATGCTGTCCTTTGTTCCTTCTCCTTTTGTCAGTTCCTTTATTGATAAAGCCAATATCACTCATGAAGCAAAGATGAATCCAAAAGGTGTATGGTTCTTGCTGGTCCCAATTCTGACTCATTTTAGGGATGTATCAAACAAATTCAGTACTCTTTGTGAATTCTTAGTTTTATACTGCGCGTAACAGTAACATTCTACAACATGTCAAATATAGAGCTTATGCCGTTGATGTCTCACTCATGCGTCATTATTACAATGATGTCATGAAATTCGCTTGATAAAGCACTCTTTTGACGAAAAACTTACCCTCTTTGTTGCACATCTTCAAGATGCGTATTTCATCCTCTGCTAGCCCAGTTCATCACACCAATATCAGCTCCTATTGTAACCTTAACGACTTTGCAATATATCTTAAAATGTCTGTTAATCATGGATTTTAAACATGGGGAGTGAGCTTTCACTTAAACTGGAGGTGATTCTTTTCATCAACTGCTTCATGACCACACTGATTTGATTTTCATTTTATGCAAAATTGATCTACCTTTGCATAGTTTACATTCTTAAACTGAAATGCCCCCTGCTGATATAGAGAAATTCTCAGCATGCCTGTCCAAATTAAACTCTGCTTGAAACTCAACTCTGAATTAATCCATCTAACATAATCAGGTGTGATCAACATTCAATGCCACGAGGAGTTCAAAAAGTGCCTAAAGAAAGTACATATATCGGGGAAGGAAGGGTTCTCCAAGGCGTGCCCATATGATACAACAATACCTACAATGATACAGGGAATGGACATAGCAATTCTATTAAGCCAGATGGGAGCTCCAAGAGAAGACCTTTAGTAGATTAGCTAAATTCAGGACACCATTAAGGTAAAGAGTTACATTTGGAAATTTTCTTTCTTGATTCATCTCCATGATAGAGTAAGGATGCCAGTAACATTCTTTTTCTGGTATTTGGGAAGATTTTTTCTCTTGACATTTAAATGAGAGAGTTGATTCATGTATTTCTTATTACACTAGTGGTCAATAAAAATGGGCTTGTTAATTGTTCTTGGCATTTTGTTCAACTTGTCATATTTGTGCTTATATGAACATTAGTGTCTGCTTTGTAATTGAAACTTGAAACAGTTATCAACTTAATCTTACATGAGATGATGAATTGCAACTTAGTTCGTAAAATGTGTTCCTTTCCATCAATAGATCGAGAGTTAGAGTCATGGTTAAATGGTAAGGTCGTGTGTAAATGGAAAACTATTATTGATGCAATTTATTACAAAAATAATTTTGAACTTTTTGATATCTTTACTCTTCAAATAATCAATTCTTTAGGGTCCCCAATTCTTATTTTATCAATTATCATACCAATCAAAGTAAATGATCGCGCATTGCTGTGCTCATAGATGACACTTTCAGTTTTGAGTCCAAAAAATATGTTTGATTTGGATACACAATTTTAATGTACTTGATAAAATATGAGAGAGAAAGAGAGTATAATATTTTAAAAATAGGAAAAAATGATAAATCATCAAAAGATTTTATTGATTGCACCTTCATTGGTTTATTTGGCAAACTTTCCATTTCAATATTGCAAAACGTGTACGCGGTGGGAGGTAATTTCAGAGGAAATTTCACATTTATTGATACTTAGCCTAGGAGTGAAGCCTCAAAATATTTCCTACTATTATTATGATATCTCATTAATTCGTAGACTCGTTGTACCGCGTTGCACGTTCTAGTGTTTCACAATTCGTTCTGACTTTTAATTTTTTTTTTATAATTAATCATAACTCTAGTACTAATTTTAATGATTTTTATTATTATAAGTACTTCAAGGTTTGATCCCCCTTTGGGGTTTGGGAATTGTAGCCTGCATGTAGCACGAACCAAGGCCTACGGATCTATTAGATGCAAAAACAGAACCAGAATAAATAAAAAAGGATCAAAACAAATATTTCGATAATTTCGGACCCACCACAAATGTTTTTGGGTGATAGAATTGAATAAGTAATGATTATTTAAGATACTATAATTTAAATTATTGATAAAAACTTGTTTTTATTTCGACGTAAAGGTGCTTTCTACTAACTTTAAATACAATTAGTCATCAATTTCGAATCATTAAGATAGATATGTTTATCAGGACGTACTAGTATATCACAATTACTAAAAGACTGTGTTTATCCGAATATTTTCATATAGAATTTATAGTACTAGTTTTAGTGAATTGATAAAAAAAATGACTATATTTTGTGAATGAATAGGATACTATTTAATTTTTAAAAATTTTTTTTCTCAAAATCTCAATTGAATGCATCATATATTCGCAGTATGTAAGGCAAAGATAGTGTATTATGACTCCAACTTTTTAAGTGCATCAAATTTAGACTAAATATGAACTTCATTCTTGGGCTTGAAGTGCCTGATTTGAAATCGGCACGTATATTTTTAAAAAATATACTCTAAAAATAAAGATAATGTATTTTTACCTCTATTTATATATATTGATTTTATAATTAAATATCTGTGAAGAGATTAGTTGAATAAGACATTTACTTACTAAATAAGACATCGTGAAATAACAAATAAGATACTACAACAAATGAATGAAATATTATTGTACTGAAAATACTATACCGTAAAGCTGGATTTAATAATTTTTTAAAGATTGAATCTTATAAAAATTATTCATCTACATAGATAGGATTCATTATTTAATTTCAATAAAATGTCACATAATCATACTGATTGCCTAAGGAGTATTGTTCTTCCTTTTATAAAAAATTAATTTCCATAATCCAAAATCTGAAAATAAGGTAATTGCTCAAAAGGGCATTTTCGTCAGCGCAAGTCACTTTCCAAAGCTGGAAAAACGAGTTATTCATTCAACACTATATATTGAATAATTTTCTTCGGTAACCAATATAGATAATCAATATTCTTCCCTCTCCCCATCAAAAATTTTCAGTGGTATACATAAATCTCGAGGGAAAATCCGGTATTTTAATCTTTATAGGTCGAGCAGTTGCAGAGATTAGCATCAGTGATCGCAATTTTGGAAGATGAAGAAATCGAAGTTTTTGCAGAATTCAAAGGACATGCTTTCCAGGAGCTTTAATCCAACAAAATGGTAGATCTTCTTCAATTTCCGCGCATTCAGATATATAGATCATGTGGTGTATGTGTGTGCGATTTCCTTTTTATCATCAATTTTGTTATAGGAAATTTGCTGTAGTTTCTGTCCACCAAATTACGGATTTCTTTTCGTTTTTCTATGTTCAATTAGTGTGAATTGGTGTCGATTTTGGTGTATTAGAGGTTTAACTAGTAGGTGTTGAATTGGTTGCAGCAAGATTTCGTTGAAATTGGCGGCTTCGAGGTTGAAGCTCCTGAGAAACAAGAAAGAGGTGCAAGTGAAACAGATGAAGAGGGAAATAGCACAGCTGCTCGAGACTGGGCAGGATCAGACGGCTAAAATTCGAGTAATGATGCTGCTTACTATTTCTTTTGGATGTGTTAAAGTAGATGGCTTTCTAATGGTTGTGATTTGTGGTTTGGACTTTAAGATGGGTAAAGCTTGGGGATTACTGCATTAACTAAGATTGTGTTGTGATTAGGCTTTGTTTGATAGTATCGTATTGCTGTTATACATGCTAAAGTCTCCGGGGGAAATCGGGGTTTGCAAAGCATAGGCTTGGAACGACTGTTTTGGAAAATTACTTATGGTCCTCACAAACAATGTTTCATGGGAAGACTAAGAATATTATACTTATTATTCTTGTTCATACTAAAAATAAAGAGCTCTTGTCATGTACTCATGTTTTTAAACACATATTATCATTGATTATGGAATAGGAAGGAGTACTGCATAATACTAGTTCTGTCAAGTCTATATAACAAATTTTCTACTGCTTGGCTGTTGCTATAGCAAGTATTGAGTGTGCACCTATGTTGTTTACCCATGCAATAGAAATTCCGATGGCCTTGTAGTCGAACCGTTATTTTCATTAGATTAGTTGTAATTTCATTTACTATGTCCTGCCAAATTAGCTAGCATTGAACCTGGACTTTGTGCACTGGGAAGTTGGATTGGACATTTCTTGTAGCTATGTGGTAATATTAATTTAGTCCATCTGAATATACTTGCATTCTGATAGCAACTGCTCAATATAAGTATGACCATGGTGATTTGTAACATATGCATGCATGTTTGTAGTAAAAATATTGATTATTGGTTCTTGATTTACTATCTGACATTAAGAAAAGTAAAATCTGTGTCTTAAGGAACTTAGTGTTGTAGCCAACTTGAAACTGTATATCACCTTTTGTACTATCACTTTGTATTCCAATACTAACCATACAAGAGATTGACCTTTTGTGCTAATGTTATAATTTTCAGGTTGAACATGTGATTAGGGAAGAGAAGATGATGGGTGCATATGATCTTCTTGAGATTTATTGTGAACTTATTGTTGCACGTCTGCCAATTATTGAGACACAAAAGTACGTATATCACGCCCTATAATGTTCATGTTTTCTTTTTTAACAAGGTTGGTAGTTGTTAAATGCTTTTCATTATTACCTTTTCTATTTCTATATTTTGCATCCAAATATTCAAATTACGTACTACTCCACTACATAGGATATAAAGTGAATGGCTGTCTTTGTCTTCAAATTTTTATTTGCATATATTGTGAAAATGGAAACAGTATCATGTTCTGCTCCTGGGGCATTCTTTTTAATTTGTTTCCAACATTCATGCAGGAATTGCCCCATTGATATGAAGGAAGCAATAGCAAGTATGGTTTTTGCATCTCCAAGATGTGGGGATGTACCTGAACTTTTAGATGTAAGGAAGCAATTTTCAGCAAAATATGGAAAAGAGTTCATTACTTCTGCCATAGAGCTCCGTCCGCAGTGTGGTGTTAGCCGTCTGGTATATTTGGAATCTTATTATTAGTTTTCTTATTTAGCCCTTCAATTTGACATTCTTGGCGAGGCTTTTCTTTAATTGCCTTCTCTTTTGCAATTGCAGTTGGTGGAGAAGTTATCTGCTATAGCTCCTGATGGACAGGCTAAAATCAAAGTTCTAAGTGCTCTAGCAGAGGAACACAATGTTAAATGGGATCCTGATTTATTTGAAGAGAAACGTTCGGTATGTGCCACTGATTTGCCAAAATAGTTTAGTTGATTTTGTGATTTTGCATACAGTATTCTTGTGCATTATTATATTCTAGAGATTGAAATATTGAAAAGAATTCATGTATGCTCTCCTATTTTATCAGGGCGGGACAAGTTCCATCAAGAATGAGACTGTGTATTCTGATTCTCCTCGTTTCGAAGATGCAGAAGTCCATGCTCACCCAAGCAGCAGCATGAATAGTTCGCCACTGAACTCTGTTCAACAGCATGCTAAAACACCTGGAGCAGAAAACCCACCTTCTGCACATACTTCTAGTGCCAGCACCAAAATTGAACCCAAAGCTGGGCCTGCAGGTACATATACTTAAGTCAATTGAGTAAGAACCATTAATTTTATTGCAGGTGCATGCCTTCTTAAATGCATTATTTCTTAATTCCTGTAATAGGTGAGGATATTCCACAATTTTATCAAGGAGATACCCATAGTAGCCATCTCAACGACCAAAGGTGGAATATGGAGTTCAAGGATGCTGCATCTGCGGCACGGGCTGCTGCCGAGTCAGCAGAACGAGCAAGCATGGCTGCTCGAGCTGCTGCTGAACTTTCAATTCATGGTAGGATTTTGGGGCAGTAT
Organism: Salvia hispanica; assembly: GCF_023119035.1. Taxonomy (NCBI): domain Eukaryota; kingdom Viridiplantae; phylum Streptophyta; class Magnoliopsida; order Lamiales; family Lamiaceae; genus Salvia; species Salvia hispanica. Next base: position 1,114,843 of record NC_062970.1, on the reverse strand, counting down.
TCTACTGAATCACATAAATCAGATGATTATAATTCAAAAGGTGATGGGCTTGAAGTTCCCCCCAACTTGAATTCATTTGAAAGAGTTTCTGAAGCATCAGCGAACAAATCGTCTTCAGAATATACTAAGTCAGGGAATGAGCACATAGATGGAATTGAATCTAGCAATCCAATGACAGATACAAGATCTGAAGCAGTTTCTTTCAAGTCGAAAGCGTCAGCTGATGATGAATATTTAGATCATGGTATTCCATCGATACATGAGTACACTCGAGAAAATTCATCACATGAGGTACAATCAGAAATGTATGAGGCTGAAAATGAAAATGGCCACCCAGAGGAAGTTGAGAATCTTGGAGAAGAAATGATTGGTAAACAGGAAGGTTTTAGCTCTTCTTACTCTCGGTCTGGTACTTCTGATTACGCCAATATGTTTGCAAATTATGAGGAACAGAAATTTGAAACTGATATTGGTGAAGATCCTTCTGTGAGTATTGGTGAGACCGGCACTCATGACGAAACCCCCGACACAAGCTCTCATGACTTTGTTGCTGCTACTTTTGATCAATCTGATGCTGAGAGTGATGATCCTGGGTTTGATAGGGGACCTGTATACGACGAGCAGGATTTAGAATTTCATATGCAAAAATCTCCTGAGCGAACATCAGTAAACATAGATCCTTGGGATCTTAGATCTGGCTCGAACAATAGAGTAGAGTCTGCTTCTCCATCATTATATTTTACAAGAGAAAGTCCATTCCATGATATTTCCAGAAACACTTCACTGAAAGAGGATTCTGAGCTGGATCGTACGCCAGCGGTGAGATTTGATGATTCTGATGGGCCATCCTCAGAAAGTGACGAGGAGATAAACGCTAGTATGGTAGAAGATTCTAGAGACATTTCACACGAACAAAATGAAAGAGGTCGATTAGTTAATTCACAGTTTGAGAAAGAAACCGTACAGTCAGTTGTATCTCCCTCTAAGAATGAAGGAGCTTTAGCATTTGGTAGTGGAAAGTTTTCCTTTTCTTCAGATGATGAATTCAGTGCCTCCGACAAAACACAGTGGAAAAGAAGCCAAGTTAACATGTTTGACGCAGATATGAAGCCATCTTCTAAACTGCCAGCATCGGGATCTAATGACTCTTTTATAAACTCAAACAATGTTGGTGATGAATCTGATCCTGAGAATGGAGAGGGGCTGAATTTCGGAAAATTGACTGGTGGGCTTCGCCATAAGGGTCACAGCCATCTGCCTTTTTTTAAGAGCCGATTGGATGAATCATCTTCTGTCAAGGAGGAGGGAGAGACTACTGCCACAAATACAAGTTCCACTGGTCCCTCTTTTGTCGAGCATCATGGTATTGGCACAACGCAAGAACACAAGACAGCCTCAACAACTCAAAATCTGCATTCTGAATTAGATAGTGACAGTTCTGAAGAAGAATATTTACAAAAGAGTTCCCGTCCTCAACAGCCTCGTAGTGCTGCCAAACTTAGAACAAAGTTGCTACTAGGATCTTCAGATTCAGCTTTTTGCTCTGATGACAGCGACTTGGATGAGCAGCCTCCAACAGAGCCTGTTCCCAAGAAAAGTCCTCTGCGGAGTGGGATCTCTCGAAGAACAAAAGCTTCTACTTCTATTTCAAAGAAAACTTCTAATCAGCAGATGCATCCGAGATCTGAAGCACTTGATTCTGATGGCGTGGATAGAAAACCTACAACATCCTACGACACTGGGGCTCCAAAAAGACACGAGTCCTACAGGAGGAACACGGATACAGAGAAAACGTACGAGCAACCTAGCTCTGGAGTGGCTCCTGTGCCTGCTAAATCAACTACTTGGGGATCTACAGAGCAGCCCGCCTCTTCAAAAACTTCTGTAATGAAGCAGGAGTCTGTAGAACGACCTAAGCCTGAAGTCCGTGATTCTGACAATAGCCTGGGAAAACAACCTTCAAGCTCCTATGCCTTTGATAAACAACAAGAGTTTCAGCCCTCAAGTGGGAAGTCTAGTCGTGTGGGAAAATCCGAGCAGCAAATACCAGCAGAAGCAGCTGCTAAGCCTGCAAATTCAAGTTCGTGGGGAACTGCAGAGAAACCAAACTCGGGGAAATCAACTTCTAACACAGTGCAAAAGTCTAAGATCTCCCAGAGTTCATCTGCTGTAGAACCCCTACGGAAGGCAGACACAGAGGCAGGCTTATCTTCTAGCAGTGAAAATCCGAAGGCATCAACTCTGGACAAGCATTCGTTAAGTAAAGACGATAGTCTCAAAAAAGCTAGCCATGTTCATCCAAAGCTTCCAGATTATGATGCACTTGTACAGTCCCTGAGAATTAATCGATCCTGAATGTTGTCGTATTGCACGACTCAGTTGCTGTTCTTCATACACACGGTCACGGAGCTGTTTCCTGCTTGAGATCTAGCAGTTGGTGATATTTTTTATGTTTATAGTGATGGCTGCAGAGCCAATATGATTATTTAGACTATTGAATTTATTGTAAAGTTATAATAATCGGCATATAGCGTTTATTGACCTTACAGCTTCATTTTGTTTCCAGCAGTGGATATGACTATCAGAATCGGTTTATATTATTTGATTTTGAATAATATTTACATTATATTTTGATTTTATAATAAATGAAATAGTATTTTGATTTTATTTTTAACTGATGGACATGCTGCTTAGCTGATTGCATTGCAGCTTAATCTGCCAAAATACCATAGATTTTTTTTTTTTTTGTATTTAAGACCTCTAGCAAATGAGGATCTTTGGGTGCCTCAGCTTCGCAAAATACAATCGAACTCGTAGTTTTTACGCGGGGCTAATCCATATGTCGTGCTCCCGAAAGACTACATTATGCCAACTAGTTCACAACTGAAAAATAGCAGGTTAAGGTAGTACAAAATAAGTATGTAATCAAGTCACTCTCGAATTATGTCTCGATCTATGTGGCTGGAAGGGGCTACGACCCGCAACACATCCTATAATCAAGAGCTTCTTTCAGCAGATCTCTTTCTCTGCGCAGCAAATGTTTCAGCAACGAGCAGCGGGAAAGCAATGGTTGCATCACAGTGCACCTGCTTCAACAAAGACCGAGGATTAAAGAGTCTACACCAAAGCTGCCTTTCATGCAGTGCATTTTGGGTTAATGAAGAAGCAGTGATGTTCAGTGAGAAGTCAAACCTTAACTGTCTTGGCAGAACCTCGAATTTTTCCCCAGGACACGGCTTCATCTGGACGAGCACCTGAATCACTCCCGTCAAACTCTTGTGCAGTGTTAATAAACACTGCATAATCTGCACCATTTCGCATCATATTGGCATTGCATATGTGGTGCTTGGGGAGCCCTCCTCCGAGGATAATCATCCCAGTTTTTCTTGCCCCGGCATGGACAGCCTCACCGTTCATTGCTCTAATATCTGTAATGCAGCAAAGGAGCATTAATCGACCCAGTGAGGTAAACTGGAATGGCATATAATGGGAAGTGATCTACCTTGGACAAGGTCAACCACTAAACCAGGATTCTTGTAAGAGTGGAAGTACAACATGTCACCTAGTGAACCATCTGTTAAGCTAGGGCAGTAAACAGGGATATTGTTCTGCAAGGGAGCATGAGGACCAACAATCCGACATTAAGTAGATGTCACATGTTAAAAAAACTCATATCAACTAATATTTGTAACGAATATCACCAAATATGCCAAACATATCATGATACAGACAACTGCAAAAAGCCCTAACTTTGAAAAGAAAATGTACCATGATTGACTGGGTTATGCAAAGAAATGGCAAAGGAAAGTAATGTAATACTATATAATTTAACATAAACGTCACAGAGAGAAATGTTTAAAATCTGACTAATGTAACATGGTCTTAGTCCAGAAAATTAGCTAATGCAAGGCCTGTGAAGTTACACTGGCAAACTACGAGATATGAAGAACCTTAGTAAATAACAATTGTTAGAACATGTGTACCTTATATGCCCAGTACAAGTATGATGATTCATCGTTAATTTCTTTCCCCAGGCGCGCAATTACTTTAGAAGGCGTCCATAGTACATTCTGCAAAAATAAGTAGGAGTTGGAAATCAAGGAAAGGGCATCATCAATAAATATGGAATGGATGCCTTCATAGAAGTTCATTCATGGAATTGCCAAGTAAACATGGGTTATGCAGCATGATATAATCCTCAACATCTTAAGCAAAACCAGAGAATCCTAGTCTTCTCAAGCGGAGACTTGGAATATCTGTTCCACCCCTTAAGCTATAACAAAGTCCAAATGTACAGACAACTAATGGATCCCGTAGGTACTGTAATTTACGGCAACAAAAGAAAAAACAAATTATGATTCCCAATGGAGTACATAATACCTGAGAAGTTTGCTCATCTAGCATCTGATCAAAAATAGGGATGATCCAATCCTCAAATTTACAGTAGTTGTCATTAGGAACCAACAAATTACCAATGCGGTTCAGGCCCTTTGAGCGTAGAACTGCCCCAGGCAGAGAAAATTCGCCTCTATAAGTCGGTGCAAGACACTTAACAAGGTCCTCCTCCACACCACCTGCTGTGGTTACCACAACATCAACCTGAAAAAACTCTATTAATAGAGCCCGACTCTCTCGACTTGGGAAATCAAAAATTAAATTCAGTAAATCCCATGTGTGAAATTCAGGTAATATTGTGTGAAATCATAATGTGGGAACAGTGAATATAAGGCTATCAACATCAGAAAATTATCAAAGGGCTGAATCATCACATACAAAATTCTTTAACGTGTTCATAATCCTTTGTTCAGCTTCTAATTCTTTCGAAATCAATTGGCACTCATATAAAATCCACCACAACTAGTGTTGAGTTAACCAAAATGCAGTCACAGTCAAACTTCAAAATAATCAATTCATTTTCAATTTGAAAGCACATAACTATAGCAATCTCTGAACAACACTCACCATACGATGCTGGACGAGATAGCGGATAATATCTCGAATTCCAGAAGAGGTCAGATTCGAAGTAAAACCTAGAAACACTTTGCACCTCACAGAGTCTCTATAAGCAGGTTCCCTCTCCTCTTCGCTGCAATCATCCGCCGGAGTCTCATCCGAAAGCCTCCAATCTAGCTTCACCCACAATCAAACTAACAGTAAGCTACAAAAATCACTTAAACCTACAACTGCAAATATATTCATACACGAACAGCATAACCCTCGCCTTTAAGAGGATGCAGATTAACACCATCTAATCAACATTTTAGGAAGATTAATAAGCTCAATTTCATTATTCAGCAAGCACTAATTCGAAGAAGCTCAATTTTCCCATATACCAACAATCACATTGAAATATTATCGAGTAACTGAGCACATAGTCGAAGACAAACCATTTCATTAATTAGCTGGATGGCATCGCCGAGATTGGAGGCCTGGAAGCCGGTGACGGCCATCGACTTGAGCAACTCGTGGTAGTCGACGCCCTTGTTGAAATCGTAGCCCTCGATTTTGGCGGAGGTGCCTTCCAGTGACTCGGACGCCTTGAACACTGTTGATCGCACGGTGTCGGGTAGAGTGTACCTTGAAGCTTCTCCCATGGCGGCGGTGGCGGCGGCGGCGGAAGAGGAGGAGGAGCGTTTAGTTACAGCGTTAGCAGAAAGCAACTAATTCTGCAATTCTGATATTGCTGAATATAAAAACTTTCTTTTTTAGGAATAGTGAAATGTACAATTATATACACACAATTTAAAATTCTTTTTCCCCATTTTTTTATTATCCATGTGGTTTTTTCTACTCGAGTTAAGTTTCAATAATTTATCGGATTTTGCAAAAAATATAATTAGAAAAATTAGTCATAGTCATGTGTTAGAGCATCTCCAATGTTTAGGCCAACAATAGGTCAGCCATAGCCTAGTCAAAAACTTCCCCCGCCATATCAGGATAATAAACTGGACAAACAATAGTTTAGCCATAGGCCAGCAAAATTATAAAAAAACTTCTCCAATATTTTAGGAATATGGAATTAAATTTACGACCTAGATACGGGAAAATGCAATAATTTTATATAAATGAAAAAAAAATACATCCTCAAAAAAATTACATAATTAAAAAAAATGCATAAAAAATACATTAAAAATGAAATCGGCTAGCCGAAATTGAGCTTGCTATGGGGGTTAGCGCATCGGCCAACGGATCAGCTAGCGCCTGCGAATCGGCTAGCCTAAATTGCCGCAATGGAGGCTAGCAGATCGGCTAGCCTATCCACTAACTTCCATTGGAGATACTCTTAAGATAAAACTGTACAATTATATACAAACAATTTCACTGAAATTGATGTTATTCACTACTCCCTCCGTTCCATAGTAATATCAAGGCGTTTTTCCATTTTCGTCAATTCTATAAGTAATAGAGTCATTTCCCTTTTTAGTAAAAGTCAACACATTTTTTCACACCTACTTTACTCCATCTTACTTTTTTCTCTCTTCATCTATTAACTTTTTCATTTTCCACTTTATTTTTTCCTTACTTAACTCACCTAAACACAATTTTTCTTAATCTTCGTATCGAAAATTTTTGCCTCCATTAGTATAGAATGGAGGGAGTATTTGATAGAAACTAAGTTCCCAATATTGAATATACTGTCCCAAAATTATAAATAATTGAAATTTTGCCTAAATTTATTGTCATATGGATTAAACCGATAAAAAAATTTAATTAAATCTCAAATTAGAATACTAATATAGACAACCACAAGCGAGTAAACTGATTAACTGATTTGTAATATTTTGAAATAGACAAAAATGAGTAGTAATAATAAAATAATGAAATCTAAACGTGGAAAGCGTGTGGATTCAAAGACCCCAAAACAAGGTAGCCATATAAATAGTGAACCCAAACAGCAGCGTCTCACATTTCCCGCCACCAACAGCAAACATCTCCCGCTTCCCAGCTGAAAACCCTAATCTACCGAAATGGGAACCAAGCACCACTCCTCCTCCGATCTCGTCTCCGACAACAAGAAACGACGCCGTGCTGCCTTCTCCAAAATCGGTACTTCACTGACCTCCGATTTCGCATTACTCTCCGAAATGTAGTTTCAGGTTTTTTATTTACTTGCTTAATTTTCGTTGAATTCCTTCGCAGATGCTGGAATTGAAGCCAATGAGTGCATTAAGATATACTTGGGTACGTTTCGGTGAATTTCTCAGTCTAATTTGTTGCTTTTTAGCTGCATTTTCAGTGTTTTCCCCTCACTGTTGTTCAGTTTGAGTGGATGCATTTTGGTTTGTTTCTGTGTCTCGTAGCACTTGGAAGAACTTGAAATTATACCGAATTTTATTGGCTAGTTGAATTTGGTATTATTATGATTTTCTCTGGTAGTTGGCAGCTTACTGATATGCGCTAGGTTTTTTGATTTTTTTGTTCTGATTGGCAATTGGTATGCTTGCATTAGTCTAGGATAAATATTGTCGACGAAGATGCTAAGAACAGCTTAGCTAGCTAAGTGGTTGTAACCAACTTCATGTTTTTGTTGAGTATGGACATGCTCACATTTTTAAAACAATAAAAATGACTCTATCAAAAGTACTCATCTGTGATTTGAATCAGTGTCCCTTTTTTGAGTTTCTGAAAATTAAATTGGCATGTAGCTTTGAATTTTGGGTCGAATTTTGGGTCATTTGTTTGGCTGAGTATGTTAAGTTTATCTTTACTCTTTTCCTCAAACATCCAACTGAATGTACAGTGTCTAGCAAGGATGAAGTGGACTCACAGAACAGTTTCAGAATCGAACCTGTTGACTTAAACCACTTTTTTGAAGATGAGGGAAAGATATATGGCTATCAGGGACTGAAGGTAAACCTCTGAATATTATAATTTGATAATTTTCTTAAACTTTATATGCTCTGTAAAGCGTGTCATTTAGTATCTTTAAATTTTTGTTTTTAGGTAGGTTTAATTTTTTGTTATTATGTAGCCCTAACTTTTTGTTATTCAGACAATTTTAAGACAAAAAACTAGACATTCATTTATTAGGATATGTTAAAAATTTGGCTACTCTTTTTTACCTCCTTCTCCTTTCTTTGACTTGCCTTTATTCTCATTCTTTCCTTTTCCTTTGTTGTTGTTTTCCTTTCCCCATATTGCTGGGATTGGATTCAACTTACACTGAACTTTGTTTTATCATCTTCATCTTCAACATCACTGGCACAGAATTTGTCATTGTCCTTCTCCTTGGAGTCAGCGACTATCATCATTCTCCAAGAGCAAACTCGTTAATGCCTCGAGCATGGAGGTGAGGCGGCCTCAGCTCGAGGCATTAACGAGTTTGATCTTGGGGAATGATGATAGTGTATACATCGACTCCAAGGAGAAGGACAATGGCAAATACTGTGTAAGTGATGTTGAAGATGATAAAACATAGGATTCAGTAGTTCTGGAAGTTGAATCCAATCCAAGTAATATGGGGAAGGGAAAGAACAACAAGGGAAAAGGAAAAAATAAGAATAAAGGCAAGTCAAAGAAAGGAAAGGGAGGTAAAACGAAGTGTCAACTTTTTAACATATCCTGATGAATGAATGTCTAATTTTTTTGTCTGAATATGCAGACAAAAAACTAGACATTCATTGATCAGGTAAAAGAATACAAGGGATCATCTGGTTGTTGTTTTTTTTCCTATAGACCATTTACTGGGTTTGTTATTGGCTTTGCTTGAAAATAAGATCTTCAGGGTATGCACCAAAAATTTTAGAGTGTGAAAACATAGTTGTTTTAAAAGTTATTGATGGAGCTTATTCCAATTTATTTAGATAATTGAGATAAGCTCTGTAGAAAGATACTCTAATCTATACTTGTGGATTCTTTGGAAATAAATAACATGATCTATTTTCTTTAGTCATCTGTCTCATATATCTAGGTCTTGTATTTTGCAGATAACTGTTTGGCTTAGCAGTGTATCCTTTCATGCATATGCTGATATTTCTTTTGAGAGCAAATCAGATGTAAGTATTCTTGGTCTTTTGTGATGCCTGACATTTTATAGGGTGAACTGAATGATGAAACTGTAAGAAGATAAGTTTCCACCTGAGTTGTTGTTCTTGGTTTCTTGATTTCTAATAGTTGACAGCACATTAGATGTCATCAGATCCTCTGGATATGGGATGTATTCCACCTTTAAAAGTGATTTTTCCAAGCTCGAGTAAAAATAGTCTGCTTGAAGTACCCATCATATATGCTTCATTTTCTGCTTTAGGGTCGGTCGTCTACATAGAGTTGGTATAAAGTATAAACAGTGATGGATGTAAAATCTTTTGGCTGCATTCGGACTTAATTAATATGCCCCCAATCCCATTGTCGTCCATTGCAGCAGTTCATTTATATCAGAAAACTTTGTCATGGACCATATGAGCTGATTGCACAGATACATAATTCGATTGTGGATGCAAGCTACCCCAAACTGTAGATTGCAATTTATTGATTTTCTAACTACCGATTTTTCACTTCTGTAGCACTAGCAAGTGTGTTATTATCCTTGGTTATGGGTTCCATGTTCAAGCTTTATTGACTGTTCGTAGTAAATTTATAGGGTGGCAAGGGAATAACAGATCTGAAGACTTCGCTTCAGGTACTCTTTACACACTTTTATGACAATTTGCTTGATCTTTACTGCAAAAGTCATATATATGAAATGTAGTTGTTACCATAATTCTTACAGGATATCTTTGCTGAGAATCTTGTTGATGTGAAAGATGACTTCCTTCAAACATTTTCAACCGAACAACACTATGTAAAGTATGTTGAATCAATACATTCTCTTTTACTCTATGCTGCACATATATTTTCCTAGTAAGGTGCGAGTACCTCCTAACTGTGTGCATTTCAGATCCCTTGTTTCCAACTCAGAAGGTCTACATGAAGACACCAATAATGGCAACTCTGATCGCCAACAAGAAGAATCTGCTCATACTGAGGTAGTTTATTCCTTTCTTCCTTACAAATGAAAACAATACATGTTATGGTAAAACATTTTAGTTGCTCTCATCATGCTACCTGACGTTAAAGCTTCTCTCTAGATTGATTATATATAAGTACGGCCTCCAAAATTAAATTCAGGATGCTTTTTGTTTCAGCAATGATATTTCTGGCTGAAATCTGCATATGGTTTTGATTGCTGATACCCTTAGTGTTCGTATAATGATACAAATAAGATCTTACCAAGCATGTATTTTATTTTCTTAAGAATCTTATTCCTGAATGTGTTATCAGTCATTTACCAGCTTCTAAGTTCCGTTCTAAATTTCCCCCCATTATCTTCTTGTTCATTGCAGATTTTTCGGGTTACTGGTACTGGAGTGGGGCTACTTTACAGTCGATTAGTGCCACTCGTTCTTCTTCTAGTTGATGGTATTTATGATTTATCTGTCTGCTTCACACTTTCAGATAGTAACTGTAATGATTTTTAATTTCTTCTTATTTCCTGCTGGCACAGGTAGCAATCCTATTGATGTTATTGATCCGAGATGGGAAATCTATATTCTGGTGCAGAAAGGCCAAGAGGATGGTTGCATGAGGTTACTTGGTTTTGCTGCTGTTTATCGTTTTCACAGATACCCCGATGCTATGAGGCTTCGACTTGGTCAGGTATGTGAGCCTTTGTTTGACTTCAACTTGAGATTCTCATAACCTTGGATTAAGGAAGCATATCATATTATTCTTCCATTACATTCAAATAATTTCTGTTGATGGCAGATACTCATTATACCTCCGTACCAGAGAAAGGGTTATGGTGCTAGACTTCTCAAAACGCTCAACAGTATTGCACTTTCCGAGAATGTTTACGACCTCACCATTGAAGAACCAGTGGACGCCCTTCAACACGTGAGGACCTGCATCGATGTGCAACGCCTGCTTGCTTTCAAGCCGATCCATGAAGCGCTTGGTCCGGCCATCTCTCAGCTAAAACACGAAAACCTCTCCAAGAAAAGCCAGCCACATCGTTGCGAACCTCCTGCCAGTATTGTTGAAGATGTCCGGAAAAGTTTGAAAATCAACAAGAGACAGTTCCTGCAGTGCTGGGAGATACTAATCTATCTCAGACTAGATCCCATCGACAAATACATGGACAATTACGTTACTATTGTCTCTAACCGCGTGAAGGCCGACGTCTTGGGGAAAGAATCTGAAGGGGCCGGAAAGCAGTTGGTTGATATCCCATCTGAGTTCGACCAAGATATGTCTTTCGCGATGTTCAAATCTGCAGGCGATGACTCGAGTGGCATAGAGAAGGAAGCCGATCAGGGTAATGTAGAGGAGCAGCTGCGCCAGTTGGTCGATGACAGGATGGAACAGATCAAGTCCGTCGTGCAGAAGGTATCTGCGCATCGGGCTTGAAAAAAGAAATGCTGGCAGTTGAATTGACTTCTAAGTTCTAACTGATGTTCGGAAGCAAGAATGTGTATTCAAGCCCATACCAGTGTTGTGTTAGGACAGTATAGTGAAAGAGGGAGAGTTGTTGACAACATTTAGTTTCCTGTTACGTGATTCTGTTAACACATTTTGGGATTTAATACTTCTTCCGTTCCAATTCAGTTGAGTCATTTCTTTTTGATAAAGTAACAACACATTAAATCACTCTTACTTTGTTTCATCACTTACCTTAAGCTCTTTTCATCTTTCCTACTCCTTCTGTCCCAAACATAAGCGAGTCTTATTCCTTTTTGGGATGTCCCACTATAAGTGAGTCATTTTCCTTTTTTGCAAAAATATCATATCTCTTATTTTATTCTCTCTTCACCTACTTTATTCTTTATTCTCTCCTCTATCAATTTCTTAAATCTCGTGTCCAAAAGAAGTGTTTCACTTATCTTGGGTCCTCTTTTTTACTTTTCAACACAATTTCTTAACCTTCGTGCTTAAAAGTTTTGACTCAACTTAGCTCGGACTTGGGACGGAATGAGTAGTATTTTTCTTGGAATTTTCGTAGTATAAAATAATTATCCATATTCTAATTACGATGAGTAGAGCAGGCATATAGGTGTTTAAAGGAATGTTGGAGGGAATTGACATTGACAATTAAAATAATACAGTATAGTCAACAAAAATTTATGTTGTAATTTTAATACATTACATTCATGAGTTAACGATTTAGAAAAGTTAGTATTATAAAGTATCCACATGGTAAATAATGGTTGGCTTTTCTCCGGCAAGTTCGCAACCGTAAATTTTTTATTTAGAAGTTTTTTTTTATATTATAATTTGTAAATATCTTATTTTCTTATAAAGTAAGAAAAAATTGCTAAACTAGCATTTCCAAATTTGCAGGGACAGTTGCCAAAAAAATATCAAAGTTACGATGAACTCAAATTAACTACTCTTATTTTTTAGTTAAAAATTGATAACCCGCCGACCTTTAATAATCCTCTAGCAAGTACTATAGTTTTACCAAAAATAATCATAGTATATAAAGTGGATACAAATAATTAATCGAATATTACAGTAGATACCGAACCGGTCATTTCCCCTTCCCCAATACTCTATTTTTCAATCCAACTATAAAATTCAGCTGCTTTTCACAATATTTTTATCAGGTCCTCGTACGATTTTTCGTTTTAGTAGGTCCTTATACTTTTATCATAACTTTCATTAGGTCCTTGTACAATCTTTTATTCTAGGGACTTTTTTTACATTTATCTTGGATAATAATCTAAATTTAATTAAACTTAATGAACTTTTTAATATTCCATTATTTAACTTAGCATAGTCTATAAAGATAATATCATCTTGTTATCCAATAATCTCAATAAGTTGTAGAGAATAATAAAAAGATTAACCGTGATGATTGAAGATTAAAATCGAAGTTTTTTTTTAGAATAACTATCCGAATTTTCAATTGATTATTTATATTTATATTGAAAGATACGTTTCCCTGAATATTTATAATCATAAGAAAAGTTAAATTAAAAAATTAAAAGGTTCATTAAAATTAATTAATTAAATATAAATTATCATCTAATATAAAAGTAAAAAAATATCTTAAAATAAAAAATTGTATAAGGACCTAATAAAATTTATAATCAAAGTATAATGACCTATTAAAACGAAAAAATTGTACTCTTATTTTTTAGTTAAAAATTGATAACCCGCCGACCTTTAATAATCCTCTAGCAAGTACTATAGTTTTACCAAAAATAATCATAGTATATAAAGTGGATACAAATAATTAATCGAATATTACAGTAGATACCGAACCGGTCATTTCCCCTTCCCCAATACTCTATTTTTCAATCCAACTATAAAATTCAGCTGCTTTGAACAAAAATCTCCCAATCAGAGCTAAAACTAGTTGCAAATTCGGGAAATTGAGCATGGATTTGCTGCCGGCGGAGTCGCCGGAGATCTTGGGGAAGAGCAAGCGGCGTTTTCGCTCGCTCAAGCTCGTCACCGTCAATGGCGACGACCTTTTGCCGGAGTCAGATGCGAATGTCACATGTTAGGTGTAGATGACGGTTAACAAAATATAGCCATTATACTAACAGCCTTGCATGCTTTATATTTTTATCGGATCTGTGACACATTCCAAAGTACATTTTATTTCTCTATGCAATTGACCTATGTAGTTTTTCTTTTAAGATAAGATACATGTTATTGTCAGCTCACTTTACTATAATATCAATGCATTTGCTGAGCTTAGCCTTTGACTTGGCAGTTCAGTTTTAGAGGAGGAGGAAGAGCGTGGAGTTGCTCACATAGTTGAGCATCTAGCTTTCAGTGCCACCAAGAAATATACAAACCATGATCTTGTCAAATTTCTTGAAAGTATCGGGGCTGAGTTTGGTGCCTGCCAAAATGCCGTTACATCTGCTGATGAAACTATTTACGAGTTATTTGTTCCTGTAGACAAGCCTGAAATATTATCCCAGTCCATTTCTGTTTTGGCGGAGTTCAGTTCTGAGGTAAAGGTTTATTTAGTTATTGCCTCAGAATATTCTTTACTCAAACAATCTCATATCTTGTGTAGGACAGGTTCGTGTATCAGCAGATGACTTGGAAAAAGAAAGAGGTGCGGTACTAGAAGAGTATAGAGGAAGCAGAAATGCTAATGGAAGGATGCAGGATGCTCACTGGGTTCTCATGATGGAAGGTTCAAAAGTAAGGTCTTAATTATGTTATAGTTCCATTCCCACATTTACCCTTTTCTTTGGTATCGCTGCGTTGGAAATAAAAAAGAAAGTTTCAGGTCAGTTACTTGTATCACCATAACATTGGCTTATATAAATGACCTAATCTCCTTCTGCGGTTGCAGTATGCTGATCGTTTACCCATTGGGCTCGAAAAGGTGATCCGTACAGTTACCCCTGAGATTGTGAAGCAATTCTACAATAAGTGGTACCATCTGCAGAATATGGCTCTGATTGCTGTTGGAGATTTTCCAGATACACAGGTTTTTTTTTTTATCTATATACATTTTCCTTCTACATTGAACCTTGGAACAATATTAACTAGCTGTGTTCTTTCCTTTCTCATATTTATCTATTTTAGGGTGTTGTAGAGTTGATAAAGACTCACTTTAATAATAAGACTCCAGCAGTTGATCCCCCACGGATACCGCAGTTTATAGTCCCTTCACACGAGGAGCCACGTTTCTCAAGCTTTGTGGAATCTGAGGCAGCTGGGGTTGATTCTGGATTCCTTAATTTCCTTTTTAGTTTTTATTTCTTGCTACTTCTGCCATATTTTCTTAGTGTAAGTAATCATGTATTAAAACTATTTTCATAACTGATTTTTGACAGTCAGCAGTAATGATCAGTTGTAAAGTTCCAGTTGATGAGCTGAAAACTGTGAAGGACTACAGGAATATACTTGCTGAATCAATGTTTTTCCACGCATTGAACCAAAGGTTCTTTAAATTATCCCGTAATAAGGACCCCCCTTACTTTTCGTGCTCAGCTGCTGCTGATGTTCTTGTTCGTCCAACTAAGGCCTATATAATGACTTCATCCTGCAAGCAAAATGGGACTACTGAGGCACTTGAATCGATGTTGATGGAGGTGTGAGTTTAATACCAATTAACCCACTAGCCATTTTTCTTCACTTTACTTGTGTTTAGTGTTTCGGTTTGCTAGGGTTTGCATTCTTCAGTTTTCAGATCACAATCTGTTCACATTCTCTTCTATTGCCACTGGACCAACTTGTTATTCTTCACTATCACATATTCTTGATCTTTCAGGTTGCTCGGGTTCGTTCTCATGGGTTCTCTGATCGGGAAGTAAATGTTGCCCGTGCTCTTTTAATGTCAGAGATTGAATCAGCCTATCTAGAGAGAGATCAGATGCAATCTACTAGCTTACGGGATGAATACATACAAGTGATTCTCTCTCTCTCTCTCTCACACACACACACACACACACACACACATGTACTAACATTCACATAAGTATTTCAAACATGTCATCATCTTGCATCATCTCAATTTGCAGCATTTTCTCCGAAATGAACCTGTTGTTGGGATCGAGTATGAGGCCCAGCTACATAAAACTCTTTTACCCCGTGAGTTCTTTTGCTTCTATATTTAATGGTCCTCTGGAGGAATTAAACTCTTATGCTAATATTTTCTGTTTCTTTCCATGGTAGAAATATCGGCAACTGAGGTATCCAAATATTCAGAGAATTTTAGGACATCACGTAGCTGTGTCATAAAAACAATTGAGCCTCGAGCAGCTGCAACAGTGGATGGTTTAAGAAGGGTTGTTTCAAGGGTTAATTCTTTTGAACAAGAAAGACGTATTTCCACATGGGATGATGAGCGGATCCCCGAAGAAATTATTAGTGTAGAGCCAAATCCAGGGTAAGCTGACATCTGTTTGTGCATCACCTTTTCCAAAAATTTGTGGTCCTACTCTTAAGCTTTCCTCGATGCCTAATTATACTCCCATTCTTCCAATGTTTGCGCATATTCTTATTCTGACAGATTAAGCCTAGTAAAGTTCCAAGAAGGGCTATTACATGTGCAACATTCTTATCCGATCAAAAGATCCAGTTCTTTGCATTTTTATGCCATGTTAATATTAACAAACATGGAGCTTCTTACACAGTTATACTGGTCAACCTTTTTCCAGATTTGATAAGTTTTGCCATTTGGAATACATAGTGTTCCTTAGACTTCAACATCACCCACCATTTCTAAATGTTTTGCAGCCATATTACTTAACTACTCGAGAACTTTTTATCACTTGCTGACTTATATCAGATTTGACAAGTTGTGTCGTTTGGCATATACTGTGTCCCCCTGAGAAATTAGTTGTCTTATGGGTTTCATATCTCCAATTCTGCCGCAACTTTTTTTTTCAGTTCTGTGGTGCAGCAGTTTGAGCATTCCAGTATCGGTGCCTCTGAGCTGATTCTTTCAAATGGCATGCGAGTTTGCTATAAGTGCACGGATTTCTTTAATGATCAGGTATACTAATGTTGTAAACCAGTATAGAGATATTATAGGAAATCTTTATTTGTTTGTACTTGTATGCATATAGTTATCCTATCTTTCAGATGCTATTCATTGAAGAGATTTCATTTTATCAATTGGATGGTTGATTTATGGTTTTATGGTAGAGGTGTCATTTTTCATTTTCCACATTCACTAAAATGGCATCTTTGGGTACTATTGGGTGCTATTTGTGAGGCTTCGTTTTATAGATTGCAAGATTTTTTCATTTAGCTACAGTTCTCTATGCAATAGTTCACTCAGCATCAAGTGTTCTAGAAGTATCAAAGGGACTTAACTGATGCTAAATGTTCTTTTTCACCTATCTCACTTCAGCCTTATTGTGCTTGTATTAGCTTACACCAAATCTAGCTTAATACTAACACGCTATTTAAACAGGTTCTTTTCACTGGTTTCTCATATGGGGGGTTATCTGAACTCGAAGAACATGAATATTTTTCGTGTTCTATGGGTCCCACTATTGCTGGCGAGATTGGCGTATTTGGTCATAGACCTTCAGTGCTATCAGATATGCTTGCTGGTAAAAGAGCTGAAGTAGGTACAAGTCTTGGAGCATATATGCGAAGCTTTTCTGGAGATTGCTCACCTTCAGACTTGGAAACTGCCTTGCAGGTTTGTTTGAATGATGATTGATGAAACTACTAATCTTTCCCCCTTTGTCTAAATCTAATAGAAAAGTTTAGTTATGCTACTACTACTAGCCTACTTCCCATTTCTAAAAGTAAGATACAAAAGTCAGGTACTAACATATGCGTTCTACTGGACCTGGTTCTAAAACAAATGTGCTATCAAGTGCTAATTTTCTCTCAAGTAGATTCATTTTGGGTTATTTCAATTCAACAGAATGGTAACTTAGATTTTGCATGGAGTCAGGCTTAAACTAGTTCCTATGATGATTTTGTGAGGGTGGATAATTATGTATCTCGATAAGATTATAAACTATAACTTGGCTAAGGTAACATGCAGATCCATTTCTGGGTAGTAGTACTCAGGAACAAGCCCACTCTAGCTCTTTATTAGTCCCTATTATAGAATGTCTGGTCTAACCAGATGATGCTAGTAACATTTAGCTTAGCTTGGGACTTTTGAAATATTTTCATGTAGATTTCTATGCAGCAGGATGATCAGAAAATTATTTTATTACAAATGTTGTTTACTTATTGATTTCAGAGGGTTATACAAAATTCCTTCCAAGAATATCTTCTTGCCAATTAATCTGTATTGTATTGGTATTGATAGCATGTAATATCCAACTAATATTTGTGCTTTGTGTATTTGGTCTTCGTTCTGCTTCGAAGTTGGTCTACCAACTTTTTGTGACAAACTTGCAACCAGGGGAAGAGGATGTAAAAATAGTGATGGAAATGGCCGAAGAATCTGTTCGTGCTCAAGAGAGAGATCCTTACACTGCATTTTCTAACCGTGTGAGGGAGATCAATTATGGAAATTCCTATTTTTTTAGGGTAAGCTATTTCCTCTTCTTAAATCCTTTCTTTCTGTATTGTATAACATGAAACTTACCTGGCTAATACTGTACTCAGCCAATAAAAATTGGTGACCTGAGGAAAGTTGATCCAATGAGAGCTTGTGAATATTTCAACAATTGTTTCAAGGACCCATCAACTTTCACTGTTGTCATTGTCGGAAATATTGATCCTTCCATTGCTTGCCCTCTTATGCTGCAGTACTTGGTAAGTGGTATATCTTCATCTATAAGGTTCTTCATCATGCATATCTCTTGCTGATTGTAAGTTCTTGAATTTTCTTTCAGGGAGGGATCCCAAGACCTCCTGAGCCTATTATGAATTTCAAACGCGATGAACTCAAAGGCTTGCCATTTACTTTTCCTTCCACTGTAATTAGGTAGGTCTACTCTATATTCCATTTTATTTGCTAGCTGTTGAAAATGATGTTTCATTAGCGATTTTCTCTTCCCTGTAACAAAATGTCAAACAGCAGAAGTTGCACAGGGCAGTTTTGTTATTAGTTATCACACTATGCATGCATAAGTTTCTGCACCTTACACTGACATAATAATTTGGCTTGCAGGGAAGTTGTTCGGAGCCCCATGGTGGAAGCTCAGTGCTCGGTTCAGCTGTGCTTTCCGGTTGAGCTTAAGTATGAAAATATGGTACTGTTAAGGCGTTTGCTCAAGTAGTTTATGCTATAGACCATTTATGCTTTAGTAAGAAATGGGGACTAATGTGTTTTGCCTCTTCTATAATATTTAAAGTGCAAGCATAACCTCATACATGAGAAACTCTTCCATTGATCTTGTATGTTTTGTAGATGGAAGATGTTCACTTGACTGGACTGGTGAGCAAGCTCCTTGAAACAAAGATGCTACAAGTCCTTCGTTTTAAGCATGGACAGGTATGGTTGAGAAATATTTTGCTCTATTATACAAAATGCACATTTAACTGAACTAATCTCATTGTAATAATTTTCAGATTTACTCAGCTGGAGTTTCTGTTTTTCTTGGCGGTAACAAACCTTCAAGAGAAGGTGACATTCGGGGAGATATAAGTATTAATTTTTCTTGCGATCCCGATATCTCGTCAACTCTGGTGAGCCTTCTATTTTTCACTTATTTGTTTCTAAAACTTGTATCTTACTTGGGAAATCACTGTACAGGTTAGTCTTGGTTTGGATGAAATCCAACGTCTTCAAGATGAGGGACCTTCAGATGATGATGTTATAGCCATCCTAGAAATTGAGCAAAGAGCCCATGAAAATGGACTGCAGGTTACTCTTTATGAAATAGATTTCATAATGAAAATTTCTTCTTATTCTTTTTAGATGAAGTACATGCTGTATATAGATTAAGAGGGAAATAGTCTCCCTCTAAAAGTAAAAGACTGATTAAACATATTAAATCATCTTAGCTTGGCAAAAGACCTAAATGATGATAACATGGATCATAAATCAGGACCGCGTTATTAGGAACCCATTTTGAGTATATTTTTCTATTGAAGAGTTCCACGCTCCCCCTCAAAGTGAGCTTTAAATGTAAGTTGACCTAGCTTGAATACAAAATATTTAAACTTTGTTCTTGGTAGACTTAGTGAATGTATCTGCAATGAGATTTTGAAACCCTCCTCCAGATTCTGTCAACAGAGTGGCAGTTAATCCCCACATGATGTGTCCCTGTCATGGTGAGTCCTTTGAGAAACTAAAAGTAGATTCACTGTCACAATACATCTTCAGAGTGTTAGTAACAAGAATTCTTAGATCTTGAAGCAGCTCTGAGATTCCATGCCGTATCATCATAAAATTACTAGGAGGTCCAAAATATGCATTTAATAAACTAATAGTGGAGTACTAGTTTGCGGTCAGTTCTTCTCGCTAAATTTTGTCATTTCAGGAAAACTACTATTGGTTGGACAAAATTCTGCGGAGCTACCAGTCAAGGAATTATTCTGGTGATGTTGGTGCTTCATTCAAGGTATCAAGTTGTGTTTTTATTTTATTTTCACAATTCATCAATTGCAGAATAGTTGCGGAATGGTATATTTTCAAATTCAATATTAATGGGACATTCCCCAAGTTGTGCTCACTAAGGTAGATTGGGCTTATATTTTCACTAAAGCATGAAACTCTCCGATGTCATCTTCTGGTTATACTTGTAGGTTCAAGACGAGGGGCGTACCAGAGTAAGAAGTAGCCTTTCACCATTAACAGTGCAGTCAGCATTACAAAGAATTATACCATGTCCTTGCAAAAAGCAGTATACTGTAGTGATCCTAATGCCCCAGTTACCCCTTTTCAAGAGGTTTAAATCACTCCTTGGCTCCAATGATGCTAAGGTAAATGCTAGATCCTTTTCTTTTTTTCCCCTCCTTTCAGGAATCGCATATCACACTTGCTCTTGGTAACGCATGAAAATGACTAGTACCCATTTTCAAGCTTGAGTCACGATACGGGAACCGATACAACTCTCTACCTGCATTCTCACATTAACTGGCCCGTCTTATACTAAAAGATACAATTATTTTCTAATTTTATTCAATATGTTCCTTTCCAAATTTTTCTGCTGCAGATTTTGGTTGGCATTGCCAGTATCACAGTTTTGGCTCTTGGTGTATGGAGATACTCTCGAAGAGAAACAAGATCATAGGAATGGGCATGCACATATATGGGCTCGATTATCCTTACGCAAAATGGAAGAGTATGATTGGACCTGTAATGCTTTTGTTCTTCATTCCCATTGAAGAAACAAAGAGCGCTCTTTATCAGAGTCTCAGAACGCGATGAACATATCTCTAGTCATATTGCTTACTCATTAGTTATAGGCGCTCGATTTGGACGCCACTGTGGCTGAGTTTGACCTCTGCAGTGCATCCATCCCTGCCTACATTTTCGGCAAAGCTTGAACCATTGATTTATGTTTAGTATTTGTACCAAAGAGAGGTGATAAGAATTATTGAGGTAGGTAAGAATTGTGAATGGTGAAGAGTTGGAACTAAATTTTCGGTGAAGCTAAAGAATAAACAGTAATATTCTCATGTTGCAGATAGAACATGTTGGCTATTAATTTTACGGTCATGCACTTTTTATTTATGGGGTGAAGTTAAAATTGTTATAAATATTGAAATTGGATAGCAATTTAAATAACTTTTCTAATCAAACAGATTATATA
This sequence comes from Salvia hispanica, assembly GCF_023119035.1. Taxonomy (NCBI): domain Eukaryota; kingdom Viridiplantae; phylum Streptophyta; class Magnoliopsida; order Lamiales; family Lamiaceae; genus Salvia; species Salvia hispanica. The sequence goes on along the minus strand of NC_062970.1, from coordinate 1,093,712 downwards.
AGAACAAAAAATATTATGCAACACATCTACATGAACATAATTTGTGATCATCTTCTATGTCTAAATATCATTTGTAATCACCATTCACATTTAGCATAATTGCTTGTTACGTTATACTCCCTCTGTTTCATAGTAATAGAGGCGTTTCGTTTTAAAAAAATAATAATAAATATTTAAAATGGAGAGAGAGTAAAGTAAGAGAGAGAATAATATAGTGAAGAGTCTTATCTACAATATTCTCTTTCTTATTTTACTATTTCTCCACTTTAACTATTTATTATTATTTTTTTAAAATGAATGCTCAAAACGATACGTCTCTATTACTGTGGAACGAGGGAGTACTACATTGAACATAATTTTAATACTTTAAAATTTACCATTGGCACTATTAGTTTTATGAACTACGTTATCTCAATTTGTTAATTTGATCATTTATTTGAAGTAAATCAATAAATAAATCGAAATTTAATTTTAAATAATAATATAGAATTAACAACATCAATAGTAGTTTAGAAATTAATATAAAAATATATATACAAAACAAACATAAATTAAACAAGAGCAATGCCAAACATTTCAGGTGAATTCAAGATAAGATTTTTCAAAATTTGGAAATATGGAAAGTTTCAAGTCTTAATTCGCTAGACGAACTATCTAAACAGTATATCAAAATAGAAAAGAAAAGAACACAGCAAAAGGGACATTTTCACACTTTAAAGAAACTCTATCTTGATAACAAAGTTGTGTATAGGTGCTGGTAAGGTCTCAACACTTCGTGTTCGTGTCAAGAACGGGGGATCAAAGATCTGCTCTCCCTGGGTATCTGGGGAAAGGAATTACATCTCTTATGTTTTCAACACCTGTAGCAAAGAGAATCATCCGCTCAAACCCAAGGCCGAACCCACTGTGTTCCACTGTCCCGTACTTTCGCAGGTCAAGATACCACTCATATGGTTCCAGTGGAAGACCCAAATCCAATATCCTGAATAAAAAAACAATGTCAAAAGACTTCTACAATACATGATTCTATTATTATTATGTCAAAGCTTTGAGATTTGCTGTACCTTTGCCGCAGCACCTCATAGTTCTCTTCTCTTTGGCTTCCACCAATAAGTTCACCCACCTAAACAATACATGAATACCAGCTTATGTAAACGTTTGACAAAGTGAAATATATAAAGCAACAACTTAATCTGCAATGGGGCAAAAATAAGTTTCTGAGAGGTTTATAGAAAAAAGTTAAGGGTACCTTGGGTACAAGGACATCCATCGCAGCAACAGTCTTGTTGTCTTCATTGACCTTCATATAGAATGCTTTGATCTCTTTTGGGTAGTTATAAACAATAACAGGCGCTTTGAATTTCTCCTCCGTCAAGTACCTACATTAGTATTTGGTCACATGTCCTACTTATGTGTAAACTGCAGTCTGAACTAGAGGAGATTACTTGGTTTGATATAAGGTGATCGTATACAAGAAGTGTTACCTTTCATGCTCAGAAGCTAAATCAATGCCCCATTCGACCTTGTTCTCAAATTTTTTCACTTTAGCAGCTTCCTCAAGAATTTCAACAGCCTTAGTGTAAGTAATCTTTTCGAACTTGGATCCTGCAACCATTTTAAGCCGGTCCAAAGCACTTTTGTCAACATGCTTGGTCATGAACTCCATATCGTCATAGCAGTTGTCAAGTAACCACTGACAAAGGAATCTCACGTATGCCTCTGCACAGTTCATATCATCCTGCAGAGGTGATCAATTCAGTTATCAGTTAAGCTACAAAATTCAAACACACCTCAGAAGTTTTGTGCATAAAACAAGTGGTTACTTTAATTTAACAATCAAATAGGGTTTCTTTTAATGTTTCATGCAGAAAGATTAACTAATCTTTATCCTTCCAATCCCAGATAGATGAGTAAGATAGCATGCACATGTCTATATTAGCATATGAACAACTATCATACCTGTATATCAGCAAACGCAATTTCAGGTTCCACCATCCAAAATTCAGCAAGATGCCTTGATGTGTGGGAGTTTTCTGCTCGAAATGTGGGCCCAAAGGTATACACACTGCTGAGGGCACAAGCATATGTTTCAACCTGTAGTTGCCCTGAGACAGTCAAAAAGGCTTGTCGGGCGAAAAAGTCTTCTGTGTAATCAATTTTTCCATCTTTTTTGGGGATGCCACCATGAAGCCTAAATCTTTCTGCCAACTTGCGTCTTTCATCAAGCTTTGAGAAGTTCTCCTTAGCCTTTGTCAGCTCAGAAACAGCAGCAGCAATTTCGCTTTTACTTGCCTTAGCAGCCTTTAGTTGAGCCACAGCATCACCTTTCTCCTTAACAGCAAGCTCAGCAGCCTTTAAGTCGGCTTCTGAAGGAGGAGGGGTCTCCTTGAGTTCCTTCTCTAATCTCTCGGCATCGTTAATTAGCGTTGTAACTTGAAACATTTCCCCTGCACCCTCACAATCACTGGTCGTGATGATAGGTGTATGGATATAAAGAAATCCATGGTTCTGGAAGAATGTGTGTGTGGCATAAGCCAATTCATTGCGAATTCTGGCAATTGCAGATATCTGGATGACAAAATAAACAGCTTATTTAGCATGGGAAATGATTATCAAAGAAATGCATATACAGAGGGTACTAGATAAGTTGCTGCCCAGTGCACATTAAATGAATCATGAGATAATGACATTGCAAAACAATGGTTATAATTCTGTTTCTGCTCCAACTTTCCAGATAAAAAACACACTTTATTGAAATTCACCATAAGTTTATGCTTCAAAGGATGCCATTAATTCCATGAAATATGACCCAGTTTATTCCACTTATTATGGGGCTTTTACTTAGAGTTAAGAGAAATATTGATAAATATATGATTTAGTTTTGTAGGATAAGATAGTCAAGCAAAAATTCAATCAATCCATCAAAATCCATCAAAGTAAACAAAGGATTAGCTTGAATGTTTTTATAATTCGATCACCTCACTCAATATACACCCCCTGAAAAAACAATCAAAAACCTATTTAAAGCTTGCACCAATCAGCTAGGGAAAAGGAAACTTATGAAACACAAATCATGGCACAGTCACAGTCACTTCACCAACAGCAATTGAAATTAGATCACACATACATCACAACAAGAATTACCAAACATTCATATTTAAGAGCCAAACAACACAAAAACCCCAAATGCTTCTCTACATTTTGTCTTGCACAAATTTCAAAAATCAAATTATTCACAAGCACATGAGAACTATTTTCAAAAACCTAAATTCAATCTTCAGCAATTTCTACAAAAACAACAAAAAGTAAGAAGGAAACCATACAATGTTGGTCCTGGAGCGAAGATGCACAAGATCCCTGAGCAGCTCAAGCGGAAGCCTCGCCTTCGACTTCGGCAGCGGATACTTTGCCGCATCAACAGTCCCCACGCGTATAACACTGCTCACCTGCAGCTCAATCTTCTGCTGCGTCGCCGTCTCCGGCGGCCGCTGCAGCACTCCCTCGACGTGGACGCACGTCCCCGTGGCCACCACGTCGCTCACCTTGTACACATCGGATTTCACGAGCACCTGCAGATTCTCCGGCGAGGATCCGTCGTTCACCTGCAGAAAGGCGAGCGTGCCCTTCTCCGCCTCCCGGCCCGTCTTCACCCATCCTCCGATCCGGACCTTCTGGCCGCTCAGCCCGGCGCCCTTGTCGGGGCGGCCGAGGATGGACTTGATCGGGACGCGCTTCGAGAACTCCGCCTCCGGTACGGCGTCGCTGAGGGTGAGGCCATCCATCGCCGGCGGCGGAGCTGAATCACCTGACATTTTTGTGAGGGAGAGGAATTGGGAATTAATCTGATAAACCCTAATTCGTTTTGACTGAAAGCTATTTATATGGTCGCTATATTCCAGCGAATCGGGTCGTCCGGTATTCAGACTGAAGCTTGACCCGGGAAGTTTCGGATTTCTTTCTAAATATCAACTATACGTATTTCCATAATTATTTGGATTTCATTCTATATATCAAATATACGTATTTCCTTAATTATTTTTGTATCAATTGTATAATTGATAACATGCTATAAATATTCTTTCAATAAAACACACGTACTCTGAATATTTGTAGAAAAGAGTTGGCATTAGAAGAAGACCTGCCAAAAGTCATTTATCTATAATTTCATAACTCACTATCAAATTCAAATATTTATGCTATATATTTTTTAATTGTATTTTCACGTGACATAAAAAAAGCATATGAAAATATGAAAATGAATATTTTGAGAACTGAAAAGATCAAGGGAAGGTAAAAAGAAGGAAAGATGACTATCATAGTGTCATTGTATCCTTGCCTATCAACGCCAGCACGATGGTATACGACATTCACTTTCTCAATATAGCGTAATATAATTATTAGTCGCATCTAAGTCAAATTTTCTAGATACACCACTCACAACTCACAAGAGGGCCACTCCCACCTTTCCTTTTTCTCTTGGTGGCATAAATATTCAGTTAACTATTGGTCAATTTAAAATTTTTTTTGAATGAACTGAGATTGGAAATGAAGAGGTCCGATAATACATCTTCAATCCGATGTATTATCTTAGATTCTTTAGATTGTCAAAAGAGGTGCAAGTCGCACCATCCAAATGCAAATGAAATTATCTTGGGGCAAAGGGGCAAGAAATTGAGGAGGGTGTTTGATTAGTTGGGAAGTTATTTAGAGTCTAATTGATAAAGGGGGTGGGTATTAGGATTTTGTATCTTTAGTGTTCAAATGGTGGTGAATTTTCAGACAGTCAACAATCTTTGTAGAAAAGTGTGAGCTCTGCATATAATACTCAGTGGGAAAATGTCACTAGCACATGAAACATGTTATGGATTTCTCCAAAAGTAGCAATGAAGTGCAAGAAATTGTTAGAAAATGAATTAAAATGAAGATTGTAAACTAAACAAATACTGTACTATATTTTGGCTTGATAATTGGATTGGAGATTTTTCTTCAAGTCAATAAATTAATTTTCAAATCAATATGGAAATACATGAAAAGTCATTACTGATTATAGTGGGCATTCGGTTTGCAAGATTGTATCCCGAATTAAATTAGTAATGTGCTTGGTTCATGAGATTTAGTCCATCAACTCAATCCTAGATGGATAATCATGAGATAATTAGTCATAGCTAATCTCTTATGACTAAAATAGTCTCACAATTCATTCCAAAATTATACTCCCTCCGTCCGCCATTAGAAGTCCCATTTGTGGGCAACACGGATTTTAAGAAATGTGGTGGGTGGAAAAAAATTAGTGGAATAGGTGTCTCACTTGTATATATTAGTTTTAAATAAAATTAGTTTTAAATAAAATGTGAGTGGAATGAGGTGGGATCTTATTACCATTTATGGTAAAAGTGAACCAGGACTCTATTCGCGACGGAACCAAAATGGAAAAATAAGACTCCTATTCGCGGACGAGAGAGAATATCTTGGATTCTTGATACTTATTATTTATCTAGAGAAACCGAACGCCATCTAAAATAACTAGTATAGATTTAGCTATAAACCTCTGCTTGGAACTTGGTGATTTAATTTTAGAGCAGAAGCTAATGATGCATAGTGGTATCATCATGAATTAACCCTCTGTATGTAGAGGAAATTCTGTAAATGTGAGTTGAGTTGCTTGGATCTTGGTGATTGAGAGCAGATGCTAATGTGACATAGTAGAATCACCATGAGTTAACTGTCTGTGGAGAGGAATTCTGTAAATGTGTATTGAGCTGCTTGGAACTTGGTGATTTTATTTTAGAGCAGAAGCTAATGATGCATAGTGGTATCATCATGAATGAATTAACCTTCTGTTTGTAGAGGAAATTTTGTTGATGTGAATATGGTTGCTTTGATCTTTGTGATGGATAGCAGATGTTAATGATGCATATAATTGTTGTATTTTTTGCAGTTGTTGGATTTGGAAAGAAGAGGGGACCCAACTCATCTGAGAAGTAGAGTGTAGCAGTTTCACTTGTTTTGAATTACTATGTTTTAGTTTTATAGTTATGGACCATTTTCTTCTTTTTTTGATGTCTTGAACAGAATTACACAATTATGTGAAATTTTGGGCTGCTAATCTCTTTCCTTCACAATGGCTCATCATTTTTATTCCTTTTTATTCTGCAAGATTTAAGATTTATTCTTGTCTATTTATGATTTGGTTGTGTATTGTAGCCTTCTGATCATATATTTTTCACATAGCACTTTAAAAAATCAAACTGAAGTAAACCTCTCTGGACTTCCTTTCATGCTCAAGTCTGTTCATTTGTTCGTAACTCATGACAATCCATGCCTCAATCCCTCTACTCCAAGAGTTCTACTCCAAACCGCTTGTTTAATTTGTTGGTTAAGTGGAAAGTAATTAAGTAAGAGGTTGAACAAAAGAAAAACAGAGAATAAAACAAAAATAAATTAACAGTGTTGATTTTTGTTTAAAAAGAAAATGCCTCAATTACTTGGAAATGTCCCAAAAAGATAGTACTACTAAAGTCTGATATGACAAATAAAATGATGTTTTATATTGTTGATACATGATATTTTGTTACCGAATCAAAATTTGAGGATTTATTTTTGAAGAGGAAACTTTTTAAGTTTGTTTGAAGTTGGGAACATTATAAGATGAAACAACACTAGTAATTCAAATTATGAAATTACGACCAATCTCATAAAGCTTGAAAATTGCATATTGAATTACTAAGTTATAATTTTTTTTTCCAATTATTAGCATAATGCAAAACGCCATCATTTTATAAACATAAGAAAGAGAATGAGAATAGGAGTTGCATACAACTAAATGTAGACGCAAAATTGAGAAATCAGAGATAAATATAAATTTAAAATGATATAGACGAATAAAAATGGAGGATGTGGCAATATTTTATATGTTTATCACACTTGATTAAGTTATGATTAAGTTGTGATTATGCATGCCATCTGCATGCAGTGGTGTCGCTCTCATCTGTTGACACCAAAGAAAAAGGCGCGAAAAAGAAAAACGAGAGAACACTCTTGGATGAAAATGAAAGCCGGAGAAAATTCCCGATCTCGCCGCTCTCTCCCTCTCTCCCCGCTCTCCACCTGTTCCCCCTCTCTCTCCCCCTCCCCACCTATACATCCAATCCCTCACCCACTCGATCCACTCTCTTCTCCCCCCTCATGAACTCTCATGGCCGCCCGATTCCCCTCGCTCCTCCTCCTCCTCCTCTTCTTCGCTGCTGCTTCCACTCCACCCGCTCTCACCTCCCGCGCCGCCGATTTCTCCATCCTCGACTACGCCCGCTCCCCCAAGCTCCTCCGCGGCGGCGGCGGCTACACTCCCCCGCCGCCGCCTCCCCCGTCGCCGCCGCCGCACCCGCCGTCCCTCACCTGCGACGATCTGAAGGGGATCGGCTCGCTCAGCACCACCTGCGAGCTCAATTCCAACTTGAATTTCACGGATGACGTCTACATCGAAGGAAGGGGCAATTTCTACGTTTTGCAAGGCGTGGAGCTGATTTGCCCTATGATCGGCTGCTCGATCGTGATTAATGTCACCGGGGAGGTCATGCTGAAATCCTTCGTGGAGATCGTCGCCGGATCGGTTTATATAGTCGCCGGCAACGCGAGTGTGTCGGGGGGTTCGCTGATTAATGCGACGGCGAGAGCTGGATTGCCGCCGGAGCCGGCGACGGGGACGCCGGACGACGCGCAGGGAGGCGGCGGGGGGCATGGGGGGAGGGGGGCGAGCTGCGTGATGGATAATAAGAAGCTGCCGGAGGAGATTTGGGGCGGGGATGCTTACGCGTGGGAGTCTTTGGATAGGCCGTGGAGCTACGGAAGTAAAGGGGGTACGACGAAGAGAGAGGAGGAATATGGAGGGGGCGGGGGTGGGAGGATTTGGTTGGAGGCGGCTGAGCTTATCGAGATGCGTGGGACGCTTTTGGCGGATGGAGGGGATGGTGGGATTAAAGGCGGTGGAGGCTCCGGTGGTAGCATTTATATCACCTCAAAGAAAATGTAATGTGCTTCAGTTCAAACTTGTTTAAATCGAGTCCTAATTTAGCCGAGTTTCATCTGTGATGGAATTAGTTTTACTATATGCTGTTGAATTGATAGCACTGCAGTGGCGTGTGATTTTCTGCACGAGTGTGTTTTTACTGAAGTTGTATGTTTAATGTATATTTCACCAGAGGAACTGCGTGTTGTGGTCGAAATCAAGAGCCTTAATCATATTCTTACTGACTATTGTGTGAAGAGCAGGACAGGAAGTGGCACAATAAGTGCGTCTGGAGGTGACGGATTTGCTGGAGGTGGTGGTGGAAGAGTATCTGTTGATGTTTTCAGCAGGCACGATGAACCCGTATTCTTGGTACATGGTATGGTCTGTCAGTGAACAAAGTTTGCTAATAGTTTTGGTCACTCATAATTTGCATACCAGTCTAGATGAGAAGGCTATTATCCAGCGAACTAAGTAGGAACTCTAAAGTCTTAAGAATGCACCAGTCGAGCATTATATCTGACTCCTGTGTGCTTACCTCAAAGCCGACTTGGCACTTCTCTCAGAATAATGTGTGTGCAGCATGTTTAGTGATACCCTTGCTTGCCAAATTTGTCTTTCCTTCTGCTGCTTGTATTGGTTTCTTTGCATAAATTTCAGATCTTGTGTTGTATAATGGATACATCCCATTATTTATAATTCTAGGGGGAATCTTAAGAATTCCATATTACTTTTGTTTGAGGAGACTTTCTTCGGGAACTTGCGCTTGAGGTGCTAACGATCATTTTGGATGGACAATTTAATTGTCAGTTATGAAATTTTCTTCGATCCTGTGTTTTGTTTGTCTCAAGTGAACTCATTTGGAAAGTTATGCTAAGCTTGCGCTTTAGGTGCTAACGTGTCTTTGTGGGTAGACAATTTAGTTATTGTTAGTTATGAAATTTTCTTCGATCCTGTGTTTTGTTTGTCTCATGTGAACTCATTTGGAAAGTTATGCTAAGCTTGCGCTTTAGGTGCTAACGTGTCTTTTTGGGTAGACAATTTAGTTATTGTTAGTTATGAAATTTTCTTCGGTCCTGTGTTTTGTTCGTCTCATGTGAACTCATTTGGAAAGTTATGCTAAGCTTGTGACCTAGTTGCCAGCCTATGTATCCTAGACTTCCTTATCAAAAATCTGTTGTTACACTGCAAACTTGTAACGTTCCAAATGAAGTTTGAAACAGACACACTTAATGATCCCCTTCTTATGTCCGACTTTGTACTATTTTTGACAGGGGGAAGAAGCTTTGGCTGCCCCAGTAATGCAGGTGCTGCTGGGACATTCTTTGATGCTGTTCCTCGACGACTTATAATCAACAACCACAATATATCAACAGACACTTACACACTTCTTTTGCAATTCCCGAACCAGCCACTCTGGACAAATGTTTATGTTCAAAATCGTGCTCAAGCAACTGTTCCTTTATTATGGAGTCGTGTTCAGGTTGTCAAGTAAAGAAACTCAAACCCCAACAAATCTTATCTTCACTGAGTATTTCTATTTTATATGCTATTCTTCTTTTATGATACATTACGGTGGTGACTATTAAAAAAATCATTTCTGTCATATTTAAAGACTATGTGATTAGCCAATAATATTATGGTTCCTCAGTACTTGTCTCATATATTAAGTCAAATACAAGATAAATGGAGTGGTTTGGGTGCTGCAACCAGAAAACATCTGAGGTTTTTCTCAACTGACATGTATCATGAGATTATGTTTGTATTTTGTGCTTGAAACAGGTTGTTCTGGTCCTGTTTCTTCTTGTGGATCTTGTGTTTCTGCCAATTTATATACTGTTCTAGCCGCTTTCCAGAACTTCCACTGATTTGTTTGCTTAATATTACAACTTATGATAGTCATCTTGAGGATTAGCATGATGTTTCTATTATTGGGCCTTGGTTGAATGCTTCCATATGCTGGCTTGTATATTATTTGCAATATACTAATTGTATGTTCTCTTCTGTTCTAAATGTTTGATAATGCTATGTCACAACTCGCTGTCCTTACATTTCTTTATGTTTGACTGCCTGATCTGCTTAAATAATAGGTAAGAGGACAACTTAGTTTGTCACGTGGATCAACCCTGAGCTTTGGACTAGTCCATTATGCTTTCTCGGAGTTTGAACTGATGGCTGAAGAGCTTCTAATGAGTGACTCAATAATAAAGGCACGTTCTGTCAGTCATTTATTATGCTGGATCTAGTTCTCATTTGCATTGTTTAAATTTTATGTTTTATTACCAGGAGGGTTATACTCCTCTTAGTCCCATTTCCCTTCTCTTTCCATGCTCTTGCCCTTGATAATTCTACTTAATGTTTGTTGTTTATTCCCTGATGGGAAGGAGGGAGTTGATATTCTTAGTCAAATGTACTACTATTGGTCAAGAAGTCAGGTTATCATCACTCACCCTTGTGTTAGATCCTTTCTGAAAGGTATTGAATTCTGAAGAACTAGGAGATGACTTTATCCAAACTACCATTAGTCACATTGCTTCTCATAATTTAAACAAGCACGGCAATCTAGTTGCTAGCTGATGACAGTGCCAGCCTGCTACTACACGCAGTTACCTTCTAATACCCTTCTGTTGTGACTAGTGTGCACTTATATAATGCTAAAAACACCTGATAAGCAGAGCAAGATAAATATAATTATTCATCTCCTCCTGGCATTTTTTCTATTATTCGAGCTGATGATAGTACGTCCATTTACATACTAACCAATATTATAAATATCATTTTAACGAACCTTATAGCTGCATAATCTTGAGCCATGAACATCAAGTTTAGAATAAAACTAGAACTTTTACGTTGTTCTCTCATCCCATTTCTTTTCAAGTGCTTGCTAATATCTGAAAGCTGGGGATGTGCTTTTATATTTCACAGAATCTGTATGCTTCTAATGACTTTAGGCACCAAATTTGGTACATTAAGTAATAGGTTTCTTGTGTGATGCAATGACATTATGCTTTCTTTGTGGCATTTATTTTTTCAGTTCAGTGACATGAAACGTCAATGGGAATTTCTTTTAGGTCTATGGGGCCTTGCGAATGTCTGTCAAAATCCACTTAATGTTAAATTCCAAAATGCTTATAGCTGGTGAGAGTGATGCGATTGTTGCAACTTCCTTGCTTGAAGCCAGCAATTTAGTTGTTCTTAAGGTAAGTTGTTCCAAATCTGCTATCGTTTTTCAACAGAGCTGATTATTTTTTGTTGTGACTACAGTATTTTACTACCTTCTGTTCTTAGGGGTCATCAATGATACATTCAACTGCTAATTTAGGGCTTCATGGACAAGGGTCACTCAACTTATCGGGGCCAGGAGATGTTATTGAAGCTCAGCATTTGGTTATATCCTTATTTTATGCCATCAGTGTAATTCCCATCAGAACTTTCAGATATATCTAACAATGTGTTTACTGGTCAGTTTAATAGTATTTCAATGAGGAAAGATCATTCCAGTGGTACTTTACAATCAACTCATGCTGAAGAGCAGAGATGATTATCAAATACTCCAAGTTTTGGTCATTTATAGACTAACAGTTTGACCGTTTTGCAACTAAAAATTATCTCGTCTCTAAAAGCGAAGTTCCTAGAAGTGGTAGCATTCAAGTTGAAGTTAAAGCATTTTAATCCAGCACCTTATGAGTTATCACAAAATTGATTAGTCAAATTATGAAAAAAAATCAATTATTTATTATAATTATGTACTCCATGTTTCATTGTTTATCAAATAAGTTCTGGTTATTATTTGTTTTAGGTAACTTCTCATTATAAGCAGAATCTGCTCACAATGTTACTGCTCTTTTGTGAAGGTTGGCCCTGGATCTGTTCTGCGAGGTCCCTTGAAAAATGCAAGTGATAGTGCCATGTAAGTTTCTGAATATAAAATAGATTAGACCAACTTATCATCACACTACACTTCTTTATATGTTTACATTTTTTACCATTGTAGGGCACCGAGGCTTTACTGTGAACAGACTTACTGCCCTGTTGAACTCCTTCACCCACATGAGGATTGCAATGTGAATGCTTCGTTATCCTTTACACTCCAGGTGTCCAATACTCAGATCCAACACTCTTGAGGAGTTTTTTTGGTTAGAAGTTGCTAATAACAGTCATAAAAGTTTGTGTCTTTTACTCTTTTGCCTCATAAAGCTCCTATTTCAGAAGGTTAAGATACTTTCTCTTTGCAGATATGTAGAGTTGACGACATTGTGGTAAAAGGTTATATAGAAGGTTCTGTTGTTCATTTTAACATGGTTAGAACTGTGGTGGTGGAATCTTCTGGTTCAATAAGTGCATCTGCACTTGGTACGTGACTTTTCCCTTTAGCCATTGCTCCCTTTTTTCACTGAGCAATAAATGAGGCTTTGTGTCACAACGGTAAATGACTGTTGTGACTTGCTCTAATATTTAATTACTTCAAACTTCTTTCTGAATTTTTTATTTCTTGTGTTTTATGCTAAAGTTATTAACTGGTTCTGTTACCAGCTTGCTTTCAAAGTTGCCAAAAATTTATGTCCCAGATTTGAAAGTTTAAATTAGAGGTCTAAAGGTTGCTAGGTTAGAAATTTTAATGTGGATGTCTACAGGTTGCTCTGGCGGATTGGGCCATGGTGAACTTCTGCCTAATGGTCTTGGTAGTGGTGCTGGACATGGTGGTAGAGGAGGGGATGCTTATTTTGATGGAACTTATATCAGAGGTGGTAGTTCATATGGCAATGTTGAGTTGCCCTGTGAACTTGGTAGTGGAAGTGGGAATGCGAGTCTGAGTGGTGTAACTTCAGGAGGTGGAATTATTGGTAAATTTCAAATTCCGTACTTTCAGAATGGTTTTCAGGTTTTATGCATCTAAAGTTGTGCATAGTTTGGTTCAACTATTTATTGGTAGTCATAACTATTTGAATATTTTTGATATATTTTTGTGTATGACCTATTGTCTTTACTTGCATCCATGTTGGCAAAACTCTTAATTATTTGTAAGAGTAAAACTCTTAATTCTTTATAAGAGCTTCACTTAGTCTTAACCTTGTTACTTGGTATCATATACACAATCATTTCCACACAAAGTATTACATTTTCCACGACACTTGTATGGTATACATTTGGCAAATAATGGTACTTTCAAATGCATTTTCCATTTTTTATTTTCCTCTAAATAGGATTTTCAGCATTAAACAGTTCTTGCTGAAACACCAATAGTAGAACCAAATATTCCCTGTGTTGTTACTTTAATTTTTTTTTCTCTCTCCTTTTCTTTCTTTGAGGCTAAAATAAAGCTTGATTTTCAGATTAAAGGCTGCCATTCATTTAATGATTTTCATTATGCTTCTTCAGATATTGTGATGACATGCTTCTACTGTCTTTCTTATCAATTTCAATTGTTGCCTCAAACAGTGATGGGTTCTTTACAGCATTCGTTGACCAAATTGGTTGTTCATGGAGAAATTGAAGCTAATGGAGAAAGTTATGGAAAATATATAAAAGATGGTGGGTATTTTTCAGATATAGGCCCAGGGGGTGGATCTGGAGGAACTATACTTCTGTTTCTTAGTAATCTCATCCTTCATAAGACTTCTACCATTTCAATATGTGGAGGGCATGGTTCCCCTAATGCTGGTGGTGGAGGAGGTGGAAGGGTTCACTTTCATTGGTCTGACATTTCTGTTGGAGATGAATTCTTGCCTAGGGCCCTTGTCAGAGGAACTATTGATGTCAGGTTTGTTTGAATTTGGAACACTTGCACCTATTAGTTAGTAAATACAGTAGTAAATATATTGGTTTACAGATTTGAAGTCCTCAATCATATTCAAACTAAAGAGAGCATCTATAAATCATTTTGTTTATGTAACCAGCAAAACTACATATTGCATTTGACATCTGTTCTTGTAGTTTTGTCAATGCCAACTATAAAATACAACTTCTTGTAAAGCAGAAGGGCTATATTCTGCTTACATATAAGTGGCTTTGTTGGAGATCTTTGCGCAATTCACATTTGGAAGTATAAGTATTAAAGAAACAAGAACATAAACATGTAAATGCAAAGTGTCAAAAGGGCTGTAAGGTTATCACTTCTATCTTATCTCTGTCCCTGTGGTAGTATACGTGTAATACAGATGTGAGAGGTATGAAAGAAATCTGACGTATCAAAAAGATAAACTCATTTTCTATTGTTAACTAATAGTGTGCTATTCATTATTAAAACTCAGTTTGATTATCACCTTCTCTGCAATTTTCCAAGTTGGTGGCAGGATAATATCTTGTGGTCCTTATTGAGTGTTCTACTAAGATAGCGGTGATAAAAAAAATCCTAGCCATGTTCTTGTATAAGTGGTAGCTAGAACTAGAAATGACGTCATTTAGAACTATTATTATCATAAATCTTGAACTTGATCGAATTAGACTTGTGAGAAATGTGTGTTGCATATGATATTATGCATAAAATATACAATGAACATGAAATGAATAAAATAATGCTCTACAATGTGGGTGAGATTCTTTGTAGAGTTTTTAATTAAGAAATAAGAATTGAAGAGAGAACAAGAATGCGAAGAGATGATGTTGTCAAACGAATTGCCTAGACCCTGATGGATGGTTACCAGATTTACTTAGTGTTCATCATTGAATGATAATATATCCTATGAAGAAGTGTTATAAATATGTTTGTGAAACACTCTTTTATCTCCTTAGTTTCTTTTCTGTTCGTTTAAACATCAGCAAATTTGATTATTACTTAAATTAGACCATCTAATTGGAATATAACAGACATGTAATTAGATTAGAATAGAACCTTTTAAATTTCAAATTATTATTAAGCACTTAACTTCACAATCATCTTTATGTGTTATTCCCTTTTCCAGTGGTGTGAGAATTTGTCTCCTAGTGAAGTGATTGAAGGATGAGATCATCCAAAAAAATCATTTCTTTGTCATCTCTCTCCCCCCCCAACCCAATATTGTGATTCTTCTTATTGAGCTTCTTTTTTTGTCTCAGCACCTTAAAGAACACAGAGCAAACAAATTTGAATATGCAACAAACAACTATCTAGAATCAGACATACAATCACTTACATACCCATGCATTTGCAATAATCTTTCCTCATGCTTCTGAAATTGCTGATCTTATGATAAATGGATTGCAGAGGAGGGATTGGTAGAGGTCTGGGCCAAGAAGGCGAAAATGGGACTCTGAGTGGAAAAGCCTGTCCGAAAGGCCTTTTTGGGACATTTTGTCTGGTAAGCTGTATATGTATGCCTTTTTACTAATACCAATGATATTTCATCAATCTGTAACATATATATTGAAACCACCTGTTTTATTCAGGGAACAACCCCTCACTATTAACTGTTCTTCAGATCTGTCTCCATTTTCATGACCTTGTCAAGCTATTCATTCAATGGAACACCTACTGTTCGATCTGAAGTTCTATAAACTCTTAATGCATGTTTTATATGCAGGAATGCCCTCTTGGGACGTATAAGAATGAGACTGGGTCTGACAGAGACCTTTGTATTGATTGCCCATCAGATGAGCTTCCACATCGTGCTGTATATGTTCCCGTTCGAGGTATATCTTTATTTTGCTTCAGTTTGCAAGCTTTTAGCTTTTACCCTCTATCTAGTTATCTTATATATAGTATATAATTATGGAGCATTCGACTGATCCCTTGATGGCCTTAAGTCAGATAATGGTATATATACGTATATATGTGTGTGTGTTAAGAACTTTTATGATCTTTCATACTTACTAATTTCAAGTACTTTCTTACCCTTAATAACCATTAACTTTACAGGAGGTGTCATGGAGACACCATGTCCATACAAATGTATATCTGAGAGATTCAAGATGCCTCATTGTAATACAGCACTTGAAGAGCTAATATATACTTTTGGAGGGCCTTGGTTATTTGGTTTCATACTCTTCAGTCTCCTCATCCTCTTAGCACTTATTCTAAGTGTAGCTAGGATGAAATTTACTGGTGGAGATGAATTGCCAGGTTTGGTGCCAAATCGCCGACGTGCTACAATCGATCGCTCATTCCCCTTTTTGGAGTCACTAAATGAGGTTTTCCCTTTACACATAATATTTTGTCAATGTCAAGAAGGGAAGAATCTTTGGCTGGCATTCTTTTATTTAGATCATTCTTCATTCTTCTTCTTTTTTTGGCTTAGGTTCTGGAAACTAGTAGAGTTGAGGAATCACAAACTCATGTCCATCGAATGCACTTTCTGGGGGCTAATACTTTTGGTGAACCTTGGCACCTCCTTCATTCCCCTCCTAAAGAAGTTAAAGAGATAGTGTATGATTTCTATTTCTTGAGTGCATGCTTATGTTGTTAGTTGTGTGGATGTGTTATAAAGTTTATGGAATACCTGTTGAAATGTGTGGCTAATGTCATTGTGGTTCTATCAATTAATGACCAATCCTAAGCTAAACATGGTTAATCTGACATGTTTTGTCATGTTTTATTGATAGATATGAGGATGCATTCAACATATTTGTCGACGAGATAAATGCATTAGCTTCTTATCAGTGGTGGGAAGGGTCGGTTTACGGTGTTCTTCGTATAATTGCATATCCACTTGCAACATCATGGTTGCAATGGCGCCGAAAGGAAAAAGTACAACAATTACGCGAATACGTACGTTCAGAATATGATCATGCTTGCTTGCGTTCCTGCCGTTCCCGTGCGCTCTATGAAGGACTAAAGGTATGCTGGTATTAGTCCCGAATAGAAAAGCTTGTTTGTTATAGTAGCGACTTGCATCTTTGGAGTTATAGAAGTAGAACACCTCTACAACTTTTATAGTGCCAAGAGTCTGCGGAGTCTCTTCAAAACGACAAGTGATCAGCTATGATTTTTTTTAAAATAAGGAAAGAAAAGTTTATCGTCCAATGATTAACAGTTAGCAGTCAACCTTTTAAACTAACATGAAATGAGTACCCATATCTTGTAGATTCTATTCTAACTCAATATTCCATCTATGAAACAATGAGCCAGACCATTGTTGTTGAGTCTTTGGTGTCACAAGGGGCATAAATAGTAGTATCTCTCACAATAGGGTACCTTCATATCTTAAGTTAGGTACCCAATCTTTCACCTTGCTCAAATATACATGCACACTAATTCTGTGAATGTAAAAGTACATCTCCACCACTAAGGCACTTTATGGTTGTTCAACTGCATTATTACAAAGAAATACATTATCCAATACAACTTAGATAGGGTATGGATGATTATAGATTATACCTATTACATTGGGTTTCATAGATGGTAAAAAAATAACCATTTTAACTTGTAAAATAAAAATGGCACTTAACAAACTGAGAAAGTCCTATACTCGAACATTAATTTTAGAAAATAACTTAAAAATTATGTCTATTTTCAACCACGCTTAAGTATGGCAAAAACATTCTTCGACTCCTCTCACTGCTTTTAATAATTAAAGGAACCTAAAAATGTAAGCCAAAATCCCATCGCCCATATGTGGAAACCATTCCCACCTGACACCCAAAGGAAAACCTCACTTCTACTATACCGATGAGGCAGGTAAGGGACTGCGTCCTTCAACCTTGCCACGATTCTTTACACATGCGTACACAAGAATATATTTATCGTAAAATGGTTTGTTGTAAAAAAAACTGTTATTTGAGTCCCCAATGTTATTAGTTTTTATCATGTATAGTGAAATATATAAAGATTAACTACATAAAGAATCTATGTACAATATTGAAGGTAGGCACATGCCCCTAAGGGTCAGGATGGGCATACTTAAACCAACACAGTTCCATTGCTATTCCTCTTCACATAGTTGATGCTTGACAACTGCCTGGATAACTATAGCAGCAGCATTATTATGGCTTGCCTGATTGATTTCTTAAGTTAAGCAAAGAATTCTGGCATTGGCAATAGCATATTCCTGGAATTAAATGGCTTTATGGATCAACTTGATTGTAAAAGTGATGTTGTTTGGTCAATCTGTTGCTTCTGAGTGAACCCACTCCTCCCATGCCACATTTTATCTGAATAAGGATAGCATTTATATTGCAGGTTGCTACAAGTTCGGATTTAATGTTAGGCTACATGGATTTTTTCCTCGGAGGTGATGAAAAGAGGACTGATCTCCCTCCTCGACTTTGTCAGAGGTTTCCCCTTTCGTTGGTGTTCGGAGGAGACGGATCTTACATGGCCCCTTTCTCTCTTCACAGTGACAATATTCTAACTAACCTAATGAGCCAGGTTTGCTGCATAAATTTTTCGTGAATTTAAGTGCAAGTGGTAGTCTAAATCACTTGCAACTGCTTCATGGAGTTACTCAGGTCCCTTTTGTGTTCTTTGCTCTCTATTGCAGTCCCTTCCCCCAACAATTTGGTACCGACTAGTGGCCGGTCTTAATGCTCAACTTCGTTTGGTTCGTCGCGGACATCTAAGAGCAACATTTCATCCAGTTGTCTCCTGGCTTGAGACACATGTCAATGGAAAATTGCGTACTCATGGTGTACAAGTTGGTTTGACTCGCTTTCAACCTTCAGCTAGTGGATATTGCCAATTTGGACTGATTTTATGTTCAATAGATGATGATATTACTCGTTTATCTAGTCAAGAGCAAGATAAGTCTATATCTGAGAACCAGTCACGGTAAATCACTTTCCTGCATTCCTTTGAACTACAGATGTTGCTGGTGACTTGACGACTTTGTTTCACTTGTGCAGTTTGCCTGCTAATCGTTGGAAGAAAGCTTTGAATCTAGTTAAACACAACGAACATGCTGTTTTGCAAAAGAGGATATGCGGAGAAATTCTACATTTGAATAATGTACAGAAACTTCAAGACAGCTTAATGTTATCTTATCCTTTCTACTATATAATTCGTAACATTATGCCAGTTTGTCATCAGGTATTCACTTGCTTCATTTTTGTGGTAATCATTATTCATATGTAGTCTCATATTCGAGACCACTGAGATTCTTTTGTTCCTATGCCTTGTGTTCCTTTGGTTTTGCAGGATCTTGTTGGTTTAATCATCTCAGTCCTGCTTTTAGGAGATTTTAGTTTAGTTTTGCTTCTTCTGCTTCAGCTCTATTCCATGTCCATGATGGTTGTCTTCGTGGCCTTGTCTATTCCACCACTTGGCTTAATTCTTCCATTTCCAACTGGGATCAATGCATTATTCAGTCACGGACCTAGGCGATCAGCTGGACTTGCACGGGTATATGCTTTGTGGAATCTTACCTCAGTGATGAACGTTGTAAGTTGGCATCACTCATGCTTTCCCTACCCCACAAATTTTGTCCATGAACTTTACTCGAGTCCTGTTATACATGAATAGATGAGTTTCTGTACCATAATGGGAATGAGCTCTGAGCCATGAACGACCATGAATTTGTGATTTTTCTTCCGGGGATCTCACTTTAAAAGCATGTCATCCATGAACTTTAGTGCTATACCCCATAAGCAAATGTCTAGTGTGCTTATAACTATAACTATCACTAATAACGGGTTTAAAATATTGTTGGAGAATGATGAAGACAATAATGAGGTGGAATCGTATATAGTAGGAACCAGTATTCATTCTTGTATAGCTTTTCTTTAAAGGGAAATCACTCGACATTACCTAATTAATGTGTGGCAGCTCTACCACCCACTCTTAGATAAATATTATCAGTACTGTCCGTGTAACATATAGAAGGGACCCGTTATTGTTCTTGCCATCCTTTCTTCCTGAGCAAAAAGGATAATGCTAAGGGCTCGAGTTCGCTCTTTGAACAGTAATATTTCACCATTACTTGCTTACTCTAATACACTGAAACAGGTTGTGGCCTTCATTTGTGGACTAGTTCATTTCAAAACTTCACCAAATAAAAAACATCCAAACCTTCAGGTTTGGAATATTAGCATGTAAGAAACCTTATCCACCTCTATTTTTCGCTTTTTCCACTATCAAAACCTTAGTTTTATAATCTCAAGCTCCGATCATGTATACATATCATATGGCCCGTGATCACTTTGCAGGGACGAAAGTGGTTGGTGGATGCTGCCGTGTGGACTCCTCATCTGTAAAGCTCTCCAAGCGCGGCTGATAGATTATCACGTCGCAAACCTCGAGGTTCAGGACAGGTCATTGTACAGCAGTGATCCTAATGTTTTCTGGCAGGGATGAATGGCTGAAGCATCAAATTGAACACTCTTTTCTTGTTTTTGTGTTAAGTCTCATTGCTCCCTGATTTTATCAAATGGTGGGTAGGAGATGTATATAACCAATACTATATTTTTTTCACACATTTTTATTGCTGCTTCTGCCTTGTGAATATGTGCAGCAATTTTGTTAATTGAACAGGATTAGAGTATATTTTCAAGCTTCATATATATACATTGAAAAATTCAGATACAGATATAGTACAGATACATTTTGTGTAAAGGGGCCATTTCAAAGTGCAAAATAATCATGAAAAAGTGGAGTTTTACATAACACAATCACACAAATTTTTCTCCCACATACTCCCTCGGTCTCCAATTAAGAGTCACACTTTTCCATTTCGGTCCGTCCTCAATTAAGAATCACACTTCATTTTTACCATAAATAGTAAGTAGGTCCCACATTCCACTAACTCAATTCACTCACATTTTATTATAAAACCAATATAAAAAAATGGGTCCCACATTCCACTAACTTTTTCAACCAACTTTTCTTTACATTTCTTAAAACCCGTGCCCGGTCAAAGAGTGACTCCTAATAGGGGACGGAGGGAGTATTACACATGTATGTTTGAATAGATGTCACAATTTTTGAAAGTTCAAGATTCGTTTTGTATTTTTCAAAGCTCAAGTCTTTTTATCAACCTTCATAAGAGTTCAAATCATCCATTTGTATATGTTTGAAGGGATGTCACAAATTTTGAAAGTTCAAGATTTGTTTTGTATTTTTCGAAGCTCATGGCTTTTATCAACTTCAATAAGAGTTCAAATCATCCATTTATACTTTTCAAAATCAGGCTATTTTTATAGCCTTCGTGAAAAATTAAAACTCAGCCCCATTCTACAAATGACCTCAAATAGGTAGCTTCTATAAAATGCAACTACCATCTATACATTTTAAGAGTTTTATTTTCATGGGCCTTTAAGGTGGATTCCACATGTCCTACCTACTTTATTGTTGCCATTATAAATATTTGAAATCAATATAGTTTTTTAATATCGTCTCAGTTAATTTATTAGAAAGAGAATAGTTCCATCTTCAATTCTTATCATCTTAAATAAGCATTAATTGAATTGCAAGTTTAAGAAAGCATATGTATTTTCATGAAAATGATATAAATGAGAAAATCATGTTGAGGAAAAAGAACAAATTAGTCCATTCAATGGACCTACCAAATTAATTACATGAATTAAACGCTTCAAATTTATATGTGGGGAAGGCAAAAGTATGTAAACTCTATTTTATATGGAATTTTATAAGTACTATGTATTATTCCATCAAATCAATTATAACATGATAATACTAAAAATAAAAATAGTGTTCGCTGACTATGTTAAAGAACAACAAGAAGACGTACCAGTATCTATTTTTTAAGATAAGGACTTTATATTGGTGGGGTTTTTTTATCACTAATTGTGGGCCCCACTAAAATTAATTTGGTGTCATGCTATAAAAGGTGACTTTCAAACAACTTTTTTTTGTGTTCTTTGGGTTATAAGAATAAGAGTATACATGTATTTCTTGCAATAATTTATAGGCATCTTTATGAGTAAGATAACTGTCCTAAAAATTTAAAATTGCTTCATATCCAAAGGTAAAAATTGATCTCCTAACTATTTTTTTATAAGAATGCACGAGTTGAGTTGAATAATGAAAGAGGTATAGTAATTTCATTTGGCCACCCTTTTGTGAAAAAGGATAAATTAGTATACAAAAATGTAATACTACTACTACTATTTGTTATTCTAAAATTCAAATTTAATAAACGTGTCTATCCAAACCTCTAGTTTTATGAAAAGTATTCTCATCACCTACCCTCACTATGTCTATAACCTACTAACCAAGGGTAGATTAGTTATCATGCAATTAATACGTGGAATAAAGTAAAACATTAATAATCGTTTTTCTTTAATTTGTAATAAAAAAAATTAAGATTAATTCTTTATTTTTCTTCATAACTCGAACTTCTAATTTATTAATTAAAAAATAAATAACCAACGCCAACTAAATTACGCTTTATCATCAAAAAAGCCTGAAATTATTTTGTTTACTTGGTTCAGCAAAGTATAATAGTAATACAATTTTTTGTCCAAAACTACAAATAAAATAGGATACTAATAATATAAAAAAGGTTAAGTGCACGCAACCTAATCCTCGAGTGTGACGACTTCTTTTTTATATATACACATACACTAATACACAAAGTCTATGTTACTAATTTAAATTTTGAGCATCATGTCTTATTTGGGCAATATTTATACCTACATAGTAGTAGTACATACTCCCTCCGTTCCCCGATTAAGAATCACATTTTTCCATTTCAGTCCGTCTCCAATTAAGAGTCACACTTCATTTTTACCATAAATAGTAAGTAGGTCCCACGTTCCACTAACTCAGTTCACTCACATTTTATTATAAAACCAATATTCAAAAATGAGTCTCACATTCCACTAACTTTTTCAACTAATTTTTCTTTACATTTCTTAAAATTCGTGCTCGGTCAAATTGTGACTCCTAATCGGAGACGGAGGGAGCAGTACTTTAGTACATATTTTTAACAAAACAAACAGACAAGATTCCGTCTGTTTTGTAACGATACGATTCTAGTTACTGATTCAGAATCATTCCCTTTTCAACATCACTCATAACTCTCAGTTTCATTAGAGAGAGAAAGAGATGGGGAGAGATGATGAATTGGATGCTTCTCTACTATTTAGTGATGATGAAAACTGCAAGAGAAGAAGAAGAAGAAGAAGCATAGCTCTCTGCTTCATCTTCCTTGCTTTCTCAGCCACAACTCTAACCTGTGAGTCTTATTCAATTTTTTTTTATCCTATTTCTTCCCTTTTTTTGTTTTCTCCTTTTTCTTGTTTCTTCTTACACATTTCCACAACAAATTACAACTCCACTTTATTTCTGACACACAATCAAAGTAAATTTAGGATGGAACAAAATTTGTATCACATGTCTGATTTTTTCTGTAAATGGAACCATTAATAATCCTCTTTTAAAAATATATTTGGGGGAGAAAATGGTAGATTCAATCAATTTGATCATGATCTGTGTGAAATCTTGATTCTTAATTAGCTTATTAAATATTTTGAATAAAAATTGGCACCAGTTTTTGCTTTGAGAAGTGATGATGATGGTCATCATCCATGGGAGTTAAAATCAAGACATTTTGCCCGAAACGACGACGTTGTAGAGTCAAAGCAAGCGGTGGTTGCAGCCGACGATGGCCGTTGCTCCGAAATCGGCGTCTCCATGCTCGAAAAAGGCGGCCACGCCGTCGACGCCGCCGTCGCCACCGCGCTCTGCCTCGGAGTCGTGGGCCCCATGTCCAGCGGCATCGGGGGCGGGGCCTTCATGGTGGTCCGGTCCTCGTCCGAGCCGGGCGCGGTCGCTTTCGACATGAGGGAAACCGCCCCGGCCGCTGCTTCGGAGGTAGGCTCGGTTGGCGAAAATCATTGAAATTAGTGTTTACTTATCAAACGCTTTTTTAAAATTAATATAGGACATGTATGAGGGCAATGAGGATGCTAAGCTCTTGGGTGCATTGGCGATGGCCACGCCGGGCGAGGTGGCCGGGCTTTACGAGGCGTGGGTGAGGTACGGGCGCTTGCCTTGGAAGGCGTTGTTCGAGCCCACGATCGAGCTTGCGAGAGACGGGTTCGTGGTGAGCCCGTATCTCGGGCTGAAGATTAAGGCAAATGAAGAAAAGATCAGGGCTGACCCTGGTCTGACCAGGGTCTTTGCCCCGAACTCCACGCTGCTCAGATATGGCGACATCTGCTACAACGTGGAGCTCGGGAACACCCTGCAGGCCGTTGCGGAGCAGGGCCCGGAGGCCCTGTACAACGGCCTGATAGGCGAAAGGCTGATCGAGGACGTGAGGCAAGCGGGCGGGATATTGACTATGGAGGATCTTAGGAACTACAGAGCAAGAGTGACTCCTGCGGTGGAGGCTGAGGCATTGGGGTATAAGATCTTTGGAATGCCCCCGCCTTCTAGTGGGACGGTCGGGCTTGCTCTGGTGAGCCAAATCCCGACTGAATTAATCAATAGAGCATTCATCATATATTGACTTTTTTTGGTCGGTGCAGGTTCTAAACATCTTCAACAGCTATGGGAATCGCCATGCTGCTGAAGGTCCATTAGGCCTGCACCGACTAGTGGAAGCCTTGAAGCATATGTTCGCCATCAGGATGAACCTCGGAGACCCCGAGTTCGTGGACGTAAGCAGAACTGTGACAGACATGCTTTCGCCTTCCTTCGCCAAGAGGATCCGAGAGAGGATATTCGACAACACCACATTCCCGCCCGAATACTACTTGCCTAGGTTTGTGATTCATTTTTCTCTTAGTCATGATACATTTGTCATTCATTTTCTAGTTTCGTCTCATTTCATTCTGTCATACCAAGCATGTCCTTAGCAGCTGACAAAGAATCGTTAGCGATGCAGATGACGATTCCTTTTATTTTTCAGATGGAGTCAGCTGAGAGACGAAGGGACGAGCCACTTCTGCGTGGTGGACTCAGAGAGGAACGCGGTGTCGATGACATCGACAGTGAACTACGCGTTCGGAGGAGGGGTGCTGTCGCCCTCCACCGGCATAATCCTCAACAACGAAATGGATGATTTCTCAATACCAAGTGAGGTATCATCACCTGATGAGCTCCCACCTTCTCCATCCAATTTCATTAGGCCAAACAAAAGACCCCTGTCTTCCATGACCCCCATCATTGTCCTCAAGGTAACAACAAATTTGAAATTGGATCATATTTTATTTGATTCATGATATTTGATTTAATATTCATATACTGTATGTTAGGATAATGAACTAGTTGGAGTTCTTGGTGGGAGTGGTGGTATGGATATCATTCCAGCAGTCACACAAGTCTTCCTCAACCATTTTATATTGAAAATGGAACCTCTACCAGCTATTCAAAGCCCAAGGGTGTACCACAAGGTTAGTATATAAATTCACCCCAACATATAAAAATATTTCATTTATCGCCAAATTGTCCGAAAATCCATGAAGTTCAGTCAAATTCTGATTTGTTCCGTAACTTAAATGTAATAATATTCTTGACATTTTTCAATTAAACGATGATGTTATCTAACTTATTTTATGAATAGGTGACATTGTTTAATTCACTAATAGTGAACGTGTATGATGTGGTGCAGCTGATTCCGAATATCGTATACTACGAGAACTGGACGGTGATCGACGGCGAGCACATTGAACTGTCTGGAGAGAGACAGCAGTTCTTGAGAGACAGAGGGCACCAAGTGAAAGCTAAAGCAGGGGGAGCAATCTGTCAGCTTGTTGTACAAAACATTACCAATTTGGGGAGAAAAGTGAAGAACAGTAACGGAATGTTAACCGGCGTAAGTGATCCCAGGAAGGGCGGCTGGCCGGCGGCTGTCTGAATCATACTCATATTTTACCACATTTGGATACAAAATGTACATACTCCACAAAGAAGGTGGTGCATTGCTACTAAAAAATGGAGTATATTCATAAAATTTTCAATTTCCTATGTTTGGGTTCCCTCCATTTTTTTGAAATACTACCTAAATCCTGAAAGTTTGGCACAGTTTACTATTTCGGTCCGTCCCAGAAAGTTTGACACACTTCACTTTTTATCATTTTTAATAGTGGACCTCATATTCCACTAACTTATTCCTACTCATATTTTATTATAAAACTAATACTTTAAAAATAGGACCCACATCCCACCAACTTTTTCAACATATTTTCGATTACATTTCATAAAATCCATGCAGGGTCAAAGTATGCCAATATTTGGGGAACGGAGGTAGTAAGATTTATTAATGGGTTGAAAAAGGTTTCGACGAGAAACTAGAAAGCAAACAAAGGGTAAACACGTTGGTCGGCACATAGGGTGTCCATATCACAACACGACCCTTTATTATTATACTACCTCCGTCCTTTAAAAATGGAGTAGCAACTATTTCCGACCCTTAGTTGATTTTTATGGTTACAACCAATAAATCTCTATCTTGCACCGTCTCTACAACCTCATGCCAAAACGAACTTCATCGGTGAACGCAACAAGAGTGAAGAGACATATAGTAATATTGTTTTAGACTTATTCAAAATGCAAACTTATATATTGTACAAACTCAAAACTTTCAACACAGCTTCAACACAGTTCCAATACAGTATCAATATCATGTAAAATTTCAATATTTTAATATCACCACAACATCAATTATTGACTACCGTTGAAATTTACGTTGATATTTTCCTTTTGATGCCTTTTTATGATTTGTTGACATTTTTCAATGGTCCAAATCATAGTTTTGAATTTGTAAAATATTTAGAGTTTTCATTTGATCACATCCCGTTAATCATATATACTATAATACTATATGAAATTTTGATTTTATTTAGGTTCAATTAAATATAATGAGAAATATAATTTGTGGAATTAGTCATAGAGTGTAGTGATAGCCCATTTTTGTAGTGGTGAGCAACACACTTTTCGCATTTAATCAGCAGCTCAATCAGATCGTTTTCCCAAAATCCAAAAAAACCACAATCAGAAATTCAAAATCAGATCAAAGCCAATCGCAAAAATGGGGCTAAGCGACGAGCAGGTAGCATCGATGAAGGAGGCGTTCAACCTCTTCGACGCCGACAGCGACGGCAAAATCGCGGCGTCGGAGCTCGGGATCCTGATGCGCTCCCTCGGCGGCAATCCGACGCAGGCGCAGCTGAAATCGGTGATCGCGGAGGAGAAGCTGACGGCGCCGTTCGATTTCCAGAGGTTCCTCGACCTGATGGCGAAGCACCTCAAGGCGGAGCCGTTCGACAAGCAGCTCCGCGACGCGTTCCAGGTGCTCGACAAGGAGGGCACCGGATTCGTGGTGGTGAAGGAGCTGCGGCACATCCTCACCAACATCGGCGAGAAACTGGAGCCGGCGGAGTTCGACGAGTGGATCCGGGAGGTCGACGTCGGATCCGATGGCAAGATCAAATACGACGATTTCATCGCGCGAATGCTCGCCAAATGAGGAAGGTGTGCACTTAATTTTCACGAATTTTGATTTGTTTGCATTTTGCCTAATTTCGCAATTCAGAGTCCGATTTAGGATATGATCAATCGAATTGTTGAAATTTGATAATTGTGAATCAGATTGATCAAAAAAACAGTGCAAAACTCTTTCTTATTATAAGTGAAGATGCTCACAAACTGTTTGATGGTATGATTAAGCTGATGCACATCTATGCTGTTTTTTGCAGGTGAGCGAAATGGTGGTTCGTTTTATATCTATATTTGAAGATGTGAATTTTTTTATTTAGTTATTGATTTTACATGATTTAGAAGTTCTTTGCTACATCAGTTTGTGACGTTGTTTCATTTCATCACCTAGTCCTAAGATAATCAGATCGATTGATGAATATTTTTAACTGTTCTCATCGAAATTGTCTACAAAATGGCAACTAACTATACACAACATCGTATTTTGGCTAGGCATCGAAAATCCACGATTGGAATTGATGTCCTTTCATTGATTCCTCCTAAATTGCATTGATTTATCCTAAAGATTTCATTTCAATTGGAATTTAGTTATTCACCACGTACGAGGATTCCTGTTAAGCATCCATGGTTGAATGGGACGCCAATGGGACCCTCCAATAAGTCTATTGGAATTGGCTCTGCATTAATGGAATCTCATCACCCACACATAACGAATTGGTGTGGTATATTCATATCATAATATATGAACATTAAGAAATAACATTCTTATTGAGACTAGAATTCATAGGGAAGAAAATAATAATAACCATGATAATTGGAGAGATATTGAAGAATAGGTGGGATTGTAGTGTGAAACTGAGATGAATTGTGAGGGGTATTTAGAGATATGAAAAGGAATTAAAAAAAAAATGAAATGGCCCTTGGCAACGACTAATTGCCCAAAAAATTTAAATTCTAATTTTCAAATGGCTGATTAGCCGATTTTACAAAAATAAATAAAAATCGGCGTACGAAAAAATTAAATTAAAGGATAAAACGAAGCCCGGTCGTGGGGCTGAGCCATGTGCGTTACTGCGTGAGGCTACAAGCAAATCTCTGTTACACTGTGTGTGTGTGTGTGTTTTTTGCGCACCGTTGCTCATGCCCTTATATGCTAGACTTCATATCGTATCGAGGAAAGTTCACAAGTAAGAAGATGTCCCAAAGAGATGGAGGTCAAAATCTTTTCCAATATATAGTAAAATAAAATGTGGGACAAGTCGAGTCCCGACCCGTCAAATGATCCCATACTCTGACCCACACAGTATCTAGCTTGGACGCATGACTAATAAGAAAACACAGTACAAGAACCGTGAACATCCGATACACACACCTTTGTGTTCCAAGAAAGGAGTCCGTTTCCGCCTTGGATGATGTTGAAGTTGAAACCAGATGTGATTGCTCTCCTCTAGAACTAAAACCAAAGAAATAGATCACGAGGACCTCTTGGGAGGAGCCATGTTGTGGATGAGGGAGGTCGTCACTGCAAAAGCAAATACTTGCACCACTAGTCCTGCATCCATAGTTTGCAATACGCGTAAACAACTTATTATACTTCCACGTTGTTTTCAGCATTCTACATCACATTAAAGAAATTTACCAAGTGAAACAACACCGATATGTGAAACTTCCAGCTTTGATGTCGCCCACCGACTCAAATCTTTGATAACCTGTTCACATGCGCCATAAGTAACGTTTTTCATATATTCTGTAGAAGCTGGATACAATTTGACAAGACGATTACACTCAACGATTATTGAAATAATTATACAGAAAAGTCACATGTAATGTTCAATTTACAAGAATAATAATTTGTAATGTATTTAAGAAACCTTTCGAATTTCAACTGACAGAGGACTCAACATGTTTCCTTATGTGCATAGAGGGAAAGAGGCACCAAGATAGATTATTGAAACATTTCATAAGCCAAATACTACTTGTCATGAAAAGACTTAAGATTGTCGAGATATTATCCCTTTGTACGGAAGTGATCCAGTTATTCATGCATGGCCACAAATATAATGAAAGTGAATTTTGTGAAACTAATTGCTCAAATTCATATGGATATTAAGAATCATGATAAGTGTCTACAAATCAACTCCAAATCAGAAAAGTGACTTGAATATTAGGAGGGGGGGGGGTGTCGACTTGGCCATTTTTCATGGTTATTATACGAGTTCAGCTTCAACTGACTTTCCTCATCACCAGATAAGTTTCATGCAACTTCCTTAACAAATTGACTTGTAGAGATCTGGATTTCAAAAAGCTCAAATACCACAGGATGGCTGTACACACTTACTGCACACTTTTTTGTCTATAGACGCACCAGGAAATAACTCAAGCACAGCGGAAAAGAAAGTTTTTTTCTGTGGAGAAATGGAGTTTTGTAACTCAAGCATAACCATCAATTTTATCTGGATAGGTAGCTAGTTTCTCTTCCTAAAAGATTCATAAGCACAACATATCAACAAAGGATACAGAAGAAGATATCATACCTTAAGTGAATTTTTACTCTGAAGCACAGAGAAAACTGAGATAATAACAGCAACCGAAGATCCAAACAAGTACAGCTTCAAAAGGCTAGCTAGGCTACGCTTTCGACCTTCACAACATCAATTGAGACAAAAAAAAAATCAAAATTAGACCCCGGCATCTGCATTGGGAATTACTAACTAACAAAGGATGTTTCAGCCTACCTAATTCTCCTATCAATAGAGAAACAAAGAAAATGACACTCGAAGAGACTGAAAGCCTATCAAGAGCTCCCCCTTCCATCGTAGGCAAAAATACAACTACCGCAGCAAGCAATTGAATAAAGCCCTGCAACAAATTCAGAAATCGAAATCACAGACAAAAATAAATCCTACAAATCTACAAGAACAAGAACAGAAACAACATTAAAGAGCAAAAGATGCAATGTTGCTGACATAAATCTAATGCTAATTGAATAAGAATTGTAG
Organism: Salvia hispanica; assembly: GCF_023119035.1. Taxonomy (NCBI): domain Eukaryota; kingdom Viridiplantae; phylum Streptophyta; class Magnoliopsida; order Lamiales; family Lamiaceae; genus Salvia; species Salvia hispanica. The sequence goes on along the minus strand of NC_062970.1, from coordinate 1,063,456 downwards.
GCTTATTGCTTAAGCAAATGGATTGAACAATTAGCTGCCTTGTAAAAATTATGTACTGTATTTAACCCATTAATTCTTTATGAAAAAAAAGGAGAAACACAGATACATAACTAAAATTATAAAAGGAGAAATTTTGTTTGAATTTTGGCTTCTATTTCCCCCAATTTTACTCTATAACTCAAAATTAAACAATAAAATCAGCTAAAACCATAAAACCCTGAAATTACCTGGATAAATATCAGTTTGCTGAGGCGAGATTTTCCTTCAGCTACTCTTTGGTATCCTTCAAAATCAACATAGCATCGGAGATTACTAAAATTCCACAGCAGCAAAAACGCAATTCCCAAAATTTTCGAGAAAATCAACCAGGAAAAAAGGTGAATGATTTAAAAATGTGAGCTTACTGGAATCGACGACCATTCGATATGAAAAATCAGAGCCGTCGGTCCCCGATGGCCTCCCATTAACAGATTTTCTCTGACTCATTCCTTCCCCTTTTGTGCGGTTTAACTACTCTAATTGATCTTCAACTGCAATTGAAAATATATCAAGTAATCTGTATGTATATGTGTATATATTCAAAAGCATGAATACCGTGATGAAGAGAGCTTGAAGCAGAAATCGCGCGAGGAAGAAGATCGATCTGATTCTGTGGATTTCTTCCGATTTTGATGATATAAGTGTTGCATTTTACAATTTTATTTTTATACAATTTCTTGAATTTAAGTTATTTTAATGTGATTTGTTAATTTCTATGAATAAAATCCATTTATTCAGAAATTTGATCAAATTGTGGTTCTCAAACTACGATTTAGAAAAGAAAAGAATACTTATTAAGTAATAAAATTTTAATTTTTTCAATTATCTTGTTTACATATAGAACGGCATTTTTCATTAATGTTATTATTTATTTAAAATAAAAAGGGAAAGTGAAAGAAATAAAAAGAAAAAGGGAAACAATTATTTAATTAAAACTAATTTTAAAATTGTTATTATACTACCATTTTTTTAATAAACCCAATTAACGATGTGGAAGGAGTAGTACATATATTAAATGTCATTTTTCATTTTATTTTCAGTTTGATCTATTTGTGTGGGTGGGTCACGTTACAAGTCATAACAAAGATATTTAGGGTAACGTTTCTCTAAATTAATAAAATTCCATGATCACAAAGGTATATAAAAGAAAAATGATTACAAGCTCAAGAAACGTAGTAAATCTTGTTTTTGGTGAAACATAATTTGCAAAGATGGCAATGCTACAAGCAGAGTATTGTCAGGACTCTCTCCAAGCCAAGGTGTTCTAACTTGCATACTATGATGCTTTGTCCAGAAGTTGTATCGGAGAGAGGATGTTCGCCTTGCTCGTCTCCACAATGCAACCGTTCATAACCATTTCCTCCAGCATGAAATGTGCTTTCTCCAAATGGAACATGATGTCCAGCTCACACTGCAAAAAGTCCAAATGCAGTGACGAGGAGTCGAGACAACATAATCTGCTTAGGGGGGATTATGAACTTACCACATTGCCAAAATGACGATCCATAGTTTCGACTAAGAGGTGTATAAATTCCAAAATAGCGAGTTCATTCTGCAAAAAACATAACCAAACAAGGAGATGAGTTCATTTTGATATAGTTACAAGCAAAGTTGCTCACTCACATATTAGATGTAATGTTTTACACGAGCTTAGCACCAAATTCTGTGAGCCGTCTCTAAACTTAAGGTTAATTTACTCAAGCCAGAGAAAACAGTTTCCGAAGCTTGATGGAGTTTCTCAATGTAGTTAAATACCTTTGAGCTTGTTTTGATTACTAGAAAAATGTAAACACAAAAAGACCTAGAGTAAGTAACAAGAGCAAACTAATGTACATCTCAAGTTGCATAAAGTTACTTCCACAAATCTGAGATTCCACATGTCTTTCATTGTCTATATTATTTGTTCTCTGAAGGAATAAAATGCAATAAAAATAAACAAGATACTATTGTGCTGAGGGTATAAGTTAGCCACACAACTTGACAAACACATGGTTATTCTGACATGTATCAAATGCTTCTCAAATTACATGACCTTGGTACGTGGATAAAGATCCTATGTATGAAGTCTAAGATGATGCTTCGTAATACCATCAATAGTAGTAACCACATTTGGGGCTTTCACATCATCTACATGATTACATCAGAAAGCTGTCCATAACAACCAAGAGACTTTTTCTTTCGGTACTTTATTAGCCAGTAATTGTTAGTTGATAAATAGCGTGGTGAAGAACCATAACTTTAGCTGGAAGAAATGCAATTCATGTTCTAAATCATCAACAAAGTTATATGCAGATGTTCACTCAGATATCCTAGAAGAATGAGGAAACAACCTTCATCAGATTCCACTTACTCTCCGTTTATTTTCTTTCTTTGAGAAAATAGACCACTCGATACGCAAACTACATCTCCACTAATATTCAAGTCAAACAACTCACTGTAGTCCACACACTTCATATATATTGAATTGAGCAACCATAAAATTTTAGACTTTATCTTCACATTCAGTTGCATCATATAATTCGATTCTGGAAGACAAAGGCATTACAAGCTCAAGCAAATAAAGGCTAGGCAGTAAGACTTTCTAGTAAACAGACAATAAGACTTCTTTTTATAGTTAAGAGACAGAATGGCTTACTTCTTCATTGTCTACTCCAACCAGGAAAAACAGTGATGCATATCGCCTATACACCACTTTGTAGTTCCGATGCTCAACAAATGAACACTGTTTGATACAGAAACAAAATAAGCTTGCAGCAACAGAACCCAAGTCACACACAGGAAAAAAAATTTTAAAAATTTAGAGAGAGCAAAGAGGAAGAATGAGAATAAGAAATCGAAAGAATTGTGTTTTCCTCCAATTATGCAATATCAACAACCCATGAGGGAAAATATTTATTTTTTTCTAATACAAAAATGTTCTGCAATCAGCAGGAGAATTCCAGTACATATTGAGGTAAAGAACAAGGGCAACTTCGTTAGCAGACAATGACACAAATTAATTAACAATTAACTATATCTGATGGAAAATTTTAAACTGCGAAAGTCGCATAGGAATAAATCCCTTCAGCAAAGATGAAATTTAATCCCCAGAAACAACTCTAGCCTTTAGCAAGACCCAGTAATGATGCAATAGCCACCAATCAACCTTATACTTTAACCTATCTAGATCTCCTACCAAGCTGCTTCATGGTTGAGTTTTTCAATGTATATACAATAAACAGACCTCATTCAGTTACATTAGATCGCTTAAAAATTTAAGGCAACTCAAAATGCAGCTTCATACTGATCAAGCCTCGAGAATTACATGTCAAACTAATAAAAAAAATCTTCTTTGCAACAAAATCTCCAATCACAGCCACTTAAAAATCAATTCAACCGATCAAACTTCCACCGATCGATGTGGTTTCTAACAAATCGCCTCGATCAAGCAATTTCCGGTGACATATCAATTAAAGTCAATCAAATGGCAAATTCATTAAATTCAGCTACGGTTTCACTAACTGATCGGGAAAAGGAAATCATAAACTCGGAATTGCGAAGGAATTTACCAGAATACATAATAACGATTAAAAATTCAGGAGAAAATACGAGAGAGGGATACCTGCTGCTCGTTGCGGGTGAGGCATTTGCGAACGATTTCGCCTTCGAGTGCTCGTCGCTCTTCGATGTTAAGGTATTCGTAGTACTGTGCTAGACGAGTCTGCCCTTGCTTGTTCACCATTAATACGAATCTGATCCCCATTATTGGCCTTCTCCTCTTCCAATTTCTGCAAATCTTTCTACTGCCACAGGTGAAAGAAATTTCCCAGCCAGATTTGAGCTTCCTATTTCTTCTCCATATTTTGTAATTTCGGTTTCAGCCCCTCAACTATTCATTTATTCATGTATTTACCAAATAAATCAGGAATTAGCTCATTTGGTCTTATACAATTGTTTTATACAAGTAAATATTTATAGTTTTTGTGTAGATATCCTTTTGAATAATATTTTTATGAATGAAACTTAAAATAATAAAACTAGAGGTTTATTATCTAAATACTCTATGATTATGATATTCAAAGTGAAATGTATAAATACGACGCTCTTGTCGATTAGACATGCGAGTACGAATAAAAATCTCTCTACCGTTATTATATGAAAGACTGTTTTGCTCTTTAAAATCATCAATCGTATTCCACATGTACTTTACTCGTATGAATCTTTTGATTTACAATTATGCAATTGTGAATTATTTTTTTAAAAGGCCATCATAGATGCATGTCTTAGTTGAGTTATCAATAAATTGCTCTAAAATAAAATGTAATGTATCACAACGAGAACCTGATAAAACATTTAGCTATATCAAATTTTTTTAACCAACATACGTTATAGATTATTTTTTTTAATATATAAATTGTGTAATTATAACGTGTTGGGAGAATTTAAATTGATGACCCAAATATCACATAGGCGATAACTCGATTGCCATAATGCCATGTAGACAGTAATTAATTCTTGAATCAATTTGTATCCATTACTATAGGTTAACTTGAAATTTTCATGAAATAATGATTAAATCTTTTGTAAAAATTGTGTAAGTATCCCATTTAGTGACTGAATGTATAATAATAACACTGAGATAGAATTAAATTTATTGAATAAGTTTTTTTTGTATGAATTGTCTAATTATCTGAGGTCGCACGTGTAAATCCAAGAGAGAAAGATGAACTTGTCACGTGCGGGGATCCTGATTCTCCGTCGTCGCGCTTGAGCTATTCTTCTCAAACTCTCACCATTTCTCCTTCTCTCACATCTTCACCTTTTTCGATTCCCACCGATCGAAGTCATCCCCTCTCCAAGCATGTACAGAACGGCGTCGTCTCGACTCAGGGCTATCAAGGTCTGCATTTTCATTTTCTCCCCCTCTTTTAACCCGATCACCAATTCATCAAACAATGCCCCGCATTCGCTGATTGTTTTTCGTTATGTGTTAGTTATCCCCCCCGTTCTATTGTTTAGATCTGAAAACTGCTCAGTGATGAATCACAGATGTTAATTTGTGGCTGATCGCGTTTTACTCTGAATTTGGAGATGAAAAATTCCAGCTGCCTGTAAAATTGATTGGAACTTTATGATTTGTGCTTAGTTTTAGCTCCCTTAAGCTGCTAATAGCTTGATCATGTTATATGCGCCAGATTCCTAAAACAGAATGATATTGGGAGAGAAATAGTCTTTACAATAAATTAGCTGATTCTGTTGTTAAAGTTGATTTTGTTGCCTAGTAATGGATAATTTATCTCAATAATTCAATTGCTTAGAATAAAAAGCTAATCTTCAGTTTTCTGCTGTGTCAAGTGCTGTTGGTTTTCTAGTTTTTAGAAATATGAAATTCCTTTATAGCGAAAAATTCTTATCCGACAGTGTTATATTTTCATGCACAGAGATGCTAGGATGTATTTTCAATAATATTACAGTCCTGCTGCTTCATTTTCTTTGTGTTAAGTGTTATTTAGAGGAGGTTGTTAGTACTTCCGAATCATCTACAAAGAAAATCGATGGATTTAGTTTTCGTTTTTTACATGGTAGGCCAGAACAGGGTGTAGAGGATTGGCTAGATATGCAAGTACAAGTGCTTCTGCAATTAAGTCATCTTCACTTCCACCACTAGACGTTCCACTTGAGAGTATTGTACTTCCGCCTCCGTTGCCAGACTCTGTTGAGCTTGGGAAGACCAAGATAACCACTCTTCCAAATGGCCTCAGAATTGCTTCAGAAACATCAGCGGTAGGGGTTGATACTGTGTTTATTCATCTCTATCGGGTTTTATTCATCCACCTTCCACTCCCCATCCCATTTTCTTCATTTTAAAATTCTGGTGAATGGTGATCAATTAAGCTTCTTGATCAGAGCTCTGCAGCCTCGATTGGATTATATGTCGATGCTGGATCAATCTATGAAAGTCCAGCTTCTTATGGAGCCACACATCTCCTGGAGCGTATGGCCTTTAAAACTACCTTTAATCGGAGCCACTTGCGCGTTGTGCGAGAAGTTGAGGCAATCGGTGGCAATATAACTGCATCCTCCTCTCGGGAGCGTATGAGTTACACCTTTGGTGCACTAAAAACATATGTACCTCAGATGGTTGAGCTTCTTGTTGACTGTGTTAGAAACCAAGCTTTGTTGGATTGGGAAGTTAATGAACAGGTATATTTGTTTGTCTTCTTAGGCTCACTGCCCCCTCTGTTTGGATATTGCAATTTGATACTGATATGCCCTCCACAGCTCCTCAAGATGCGTGCTGAGATTAGTGAATGCTCCAAAAACCCTCACCACCTGCTTCTGGAGGCTATTCATTCAACTGGTTACTCTGGTGCGTATGCAAATAGCCTTTTGGCTTCAGAAGCAGCAGTTAGCAGGTTGAATAGCAATGTTTTGGAGAACTTTGTTTCTGTAAGTCCTGAATATCATATTTTTTCTTCTTTCACTCCCTTTGATCGTAATTTGTTTGCATTTGATTTTATTTTTCTCTAATTGGTTTACATATCTGATTTTATGTGGTTTAGGAACATTACACTGCCCCTAGGATTGTTCTTGCTGCATCAGGTGTTGAGCATGAAAAACTGTTAGAATATGCCGAACCACTTCTATCTGATATGCCTAAAGATTCTAAGTCTGTGCCTGCAAAGCCAACATACACCGGAGGAGATTTTCGCCGTCAAGGTGATTCAGGGGTGTGTACCAGCAATATCCTGGATAACCTATGTATTTTTCATTTTTTATTTCCTGCCAAATTCTTTGACTGTCGATTTTGGAAATAAGGCTTTAATACATCATTTTGAATGCATGAGCAGTTGACTCACTTTGCTATGGCCTTTGAACTTCCCGGTGGCTGGACTAAGGAGAAGGATGCTATGACATTGACCGTTCTTAAGGTTCGCTTGCTCATTTGGACTATCCTTAATTTAACCTCAACTGCTCTTTCCTTCAGAAGAAATGGGCGATGGGATAATTCTGATTTTCATCTTGTAAGAAGACCCTTTTTGTGTTAATCTTGTAGATGCTCATGGGCGGAGGTAGATCTTTCTCAGCTGGTAGCCCTTTCTCAGCTAGTGGTCCTGGAAAGGCGGTGTACCTGACATCAGGTATTATCTGCTCTTAATACTTTGAAACTAAGTTGGGAAACTCTTGTTTAACCAAAAATCTTTAGTTGAGTCGTGTTTAAACTTTAGATGCATGTGTTGTTTAGTTACTTTGTGTGCTGAAAAAGACTCTTCTGGCAACATCTTATAATGTTATGTGTCTAGGTCAATTGAAATGCCAATAAAACACCAATAAGTTGTCTTAAATTTTTCTGTAATCACTTTTATTTCAAATAGAGTTTCATGCGTTCTCATCTTTAATGATAAGCAGGTCTCGGTCCCTTGAAAGAGCATCCTCAGATCCGATCATCTTCTGCTTTCAGCAGTATCTACAATCACACTGGACTATTTGGAATTCAAGCTACTGCTGTAAGGAATATTTTTGATTTTCGAGTCTTTTTAAGCTCTGAAGGAATATAAGAAACTGCTTTATTTGTTCAGTACTTGTATTGTGTTTTGGGTGGTAGATTTCTTGTTTCTGGTCAATTTTGAAGCTAAACTGATGAAACTACGCCTTTGAGTACAGGAAACTAAATCTGCGCCAGAGGCTATGGATATTGTCTGCAGAGAACTACTTGCTGTGACTTCTCCAGGTGATGGTGAATATCTTTCATTCAGTGGAACGAATCCCACTATTTATCAAAGCCCTTGTTTTATGATTACTGCTGATTGTGAAAGCTTTCCAGTTCATATGTTTGTTTTCTTATGCATCATGTATTCACACTGAACTTATCTTCCTTTGAGTATCGTAGTTGATAAACTAAAGCTAACTCGTGCAAAACAAGCAACAAAATCTGCCATTTTGATGAACTTGGAATCCAGAGTATGCGATCTCGCCTTGCATCAGTGCTTTTAAACCTTTCATATGGATGTGTGCCAAATTTTCAACTTATTTGTCCGGGTTATCATTGCAGGTGAACGCATCTGAAGACATCGGTAAACAAATTTTGACATATGGAGAGAGGTGTGTGTCAATTAGTAACTACAGTAGTTTCTTTCAAACTTATAGCTTGCTTCAATTCCACGAAATTGCTTGATTGTCTCTGGTTTTTTTTTTGGTTTTGTAAAACATTAAGAGTATCTCTCTCTTTATGCGCAGAAAACCCGTGGAGCAATACCTGAACGCTGTTGATCAAATCACGGCCAATGATATTGTTACCGTTGCAAAAAAGCTTTTCAGTTCTCCCCTTACATTGGCATGTTATGGCGATGGTAACTAAAATTTTCTCAATATTTCTTCTTCCTTGTATTTAAGCATTCGATATATCTCATGCCCTCCTCGTATATGCAGTGCATCACCTTCCATGCTACGATGCTGTTAGCAAAAGGTTCAGCCGCATTTAAGTCACCCTTGTTAATGCTGAGATCAGAGAACTGATCGGAGAAGCTCCCCCTTGTCCCCGGTTTCTGGTGGCGTTTTTTGAAGACGAAGAACGGCCTTACCATATAAGAGAAAATAAGGATGCTTTGCTGAAACAATAATTGGCGTACATATTTGCATAAATCACTGTTGTTCCTGATTCATTATACTACATGATTTGTAGTTTACATAGAAAATTTATGATTTTGAGTGATTGATCTCTCATTGTCTTAACTTGTCATATGGAATAAACATTTATATAATACAATTAAGTAATTGTATTTTTCTGGATATTGGCATTGCATCATATTTGATGAGGCATAACAATCAATGTAGCATCCAATAAAACATCGTATTCAACATTTACAACCAGTGATCAAATAAATAAATGAATGAAAAATCAATATGAAAGAACAAAAAGAATCTATACAATTTGAGTATGTGTGACATCATTTCAAGAAAAAAAATCCTTTCTCACCAAAGAATCAATGAATACAAAATAAACCTCCAAAAAACCTACTCCTCACTCACAAGTCTTCATTGTGCGAACCGTTTGAAGAATAAAAAGACTATTTTGTCCTCCACACACAATCTTTTTTTTTCTCTCTACGAATATTATTTTCTGCGTCCGACACTGTACTCAAAGGAACAAATCATCGCCGTCGCCACTAAACTCCTTCCTTAGCTTGTGCGAGAATAGGCGGCAAGCGTCCACGCTGAGGTCCACTGCGGCCGAGAGCGCGACGAATAGAGCGGCATCGGCCATGCACGTGACGTGGTGCGCGGCCACTTGAACCGCCGGTTTACTGACCCTCCCTTCCCCTTCGACGGTCGACCCCATCACGAACCCTCTCACGGGCGACATCGCGCTCAGGGCGCAGTCCTTGCTCGAGTCGTCGATGCAGAACCCGCCGCCCTTCTTCGCGCTCATCGTCCCCTGGGCGATGGGGATCCCGCCGGTCTCGGCCACGAGCTCAAACTTGTAGCCGAGGCCGTCGGTGGCCCCCCTCTCGCGCCACGCCTCGAGGCGGCCCCACGGCTTCCAGCTGCTGATCGAGACCCCGTTCGGCCGCAGGATCAGCCACGCCCCGGGATTCGAGCGGGAGACGCGGTCGGACCCTGCGGACGGGACGAACGGGGTGATCATGGAAGCGGCCGCCACGGCCGAGCCCGAGAGGTCGTAGACTATGATCATCCACCCTTTGCGCTCTCTGCCTACTCTGTCTTTGTGGCCAGAGAGGGTTCTTCTCAGCCACCCTCTGTTGTTGTTAATGTTGAAATCAGTTGGAAGCGATCTGTTGAAATTTAATTTCCACACAATGATTGCAACTGTTAGTACCGGCTTTCGGAACGAAAAAGGCGCACACAAACGAACGCAACGATACACAATAAATGAAGCAACTGCTAATTTGTGATCCTTATCCTGTCCTTAAGGATCACAAATTAGCAATTGCAAATCTTACGTGCCTGGCCCCAATGAGTCAGACAATAATATTATTTTCTGCGTCCGCTGCTGACGACAAACCCAAGTCATATAAAATGTACACTAGTTAGATAATAATAAATGCATATGAAGGTAAAATAGTTAAAAGAAGATTGAGTTTAGGACAAGATCTTTGCACATGGAAAAAGAGAATCGACGGTGGTTGCATATTAAGACAGTTAATTAACTAACCACAAGCCTTTAATTTTTGTCTGTTTGACCACACATTTATCAGATCCCAACAGCAAATTAATTAGCAGATTTAGCGATGAAGCAAGCTTCAGAATCTTCATTAAAACTAGTAGCACCACTCTTTTTTTTATTAATCGATTTTGTCTGTCTTCCATAAACCAAATTCATATATATATTTGAAACTTTTAGATACATAAAAAGTAGCTAATGTGATGCATAGCTAACAGTATATCTAAATAAAAAGTAGACAATTAAATCTATCTATCCAATTTTCAGTCATTTTATCTTAACATTTGAAATTTTTATCAAATCTATCTCTAACATTTAATAATTGTATCAGCACTGCTTCAATTTTGTCAAGTTTCCAATTCTATCATTTTATTCTTTAATCCTATCACAAACTCTTCAGTTTTAGTCAATTTTTATCATCGAAAAATCGAGATAAAATTGATAAAAATTTCAAAGCTTAAGAAATAATTAAAAAATCATTAAAATTCCAGAAATATATTCTCTGTGTTAACACAATCCCTTACTAAATCATGAACATTTATTCTCACCAAAAAAAATATGAATATTCACTCTAATTTTTCAATAATGCTACTCCCTCCGTCCACGAATAAGAGTCCCGTTTTAGGGACCTCACATTCCACTAACTCATTCCACTAACTCATTCCACTCGCATATAATTTAAAACTAATATATACAAGTGTGAACAATCCAATAAGCTTTTTCCACCCACTTTTCTTAACATTTCTTAAAATCGTAATGCCGCCATTTAGAAAATGAGACTCTTAATCGTGGACGGGGGGAGAATTTAACACAAAAAAGTACTCCCTCCGTCCCAGATAATTCGGGTCACTTTGGCCTAGACACGGAGTTTTAAGCAATTGTAATGAAAAGTGAGTTAAAAAAGTTAGTGGAATGTGAGTCCTACTTAAATATATTAGTTTTATAATAAAATGTGAGTATGAATGAGTCAGTGTAATATGGGATCCACTACCAAAAATGATAAAAGTGAAATGGACAAATTATGTGGAGCGGAATAGAAATGAAAAAGCTGTGAGAGGAATTATCCGAGGGGACGGAGGGAGTAATTAAAGTGGGACCACGAACATTTCTTGAAAAATAAGGAAATAAAAAGAAATTCCAGATAGGATTATACTAATAATAACTGCCAGAGAGGCATGCAACGGCAGCGGGTCCCACAAACACACAACACGGCCCACGTTAGCAGACTTAATCTCTAAAACAGAAAAAGTGCGCCGGAGGTGCGTACTACGTACCGTGATCTGTTGCTCCGGTCCGCCGTGAACTTGCAGCTGAAAACCGGCTGGCGAATATTCCCCTGAATCTGGAACACCACCGGGCTGCACTCCGGTTCGCCCCCGAACTGGAACACGTACCTCGGGTCCGGCTCGGAGCGGACCGCGACGTGCAGCCGGGCCTCCCCGCCCCCGCCGAGCTTCATCCACCCGCCGTGGTGCGCGCACGCGCGCCCCTGCGCGTGGGTCAAGTCGACGGGGAGCCGCAGCGTCCCCAGCAGCTTCCCGCTGGCGACGCCGCACGTGCGGCCCGTGCGCCCCGCGAAGACCCTGATCTTCAGGGCCAGCACGGGCCTGCCGCACGCCAGGAGGCCCCGCAGGGCCTCCGGCCCGATGTCGAACGACGCTGCCGCCGCGCCGGAGAATGTCTCCGGCGCGGCGGCGGCGGCGGCGGCGGCGGAGGAGGTGATGAGGGGGGGGGGGAATGGTGGGAGGGGAAGTTTTTGATTTTGAGGGTGGCGTAGCATGGGGTGGAGGAGGGGTGGATGCCGGAGCCGGAGGGGCGGGCGGCGGCGGCGAGCTGGAGGGCGAGGGATTCCACGGTTAGGCGGACGAAGGGGCATGGATCCATGGCTGGAAAATTGTGTGTGTTTTTTTGGTGAGGTTTCGGAGAAATTTATGAATGTGTGTGTGTTTTTTTTTCTTTTTATGTGTGTATGAAATGGGATGTGTGAAAGTGGAATAGTTATAGGCTTGAGAAGGGATGCAACTAGAAATGATCATTTTCGATATCTCGGCACGATATGTATAGAGTGAGTCCACTTGTGATATCGTGTTAGTTTATTACTCTTTCTGTCCCAGATAATTTGGGACACTTTGACTCGGCACGGATTTTAAGAAATGTAATGGAAAGTGAGTTGAAAAAGTTGGTGGAATATGGATCCTACTTTTAAAGTACTCCCTCCGTCCCCGAATACTTGACACGGTTTGACCCGGCACGGGTTTTAAGAAATGTAATGGAATGTGTGTTGAAAAAGTTGGTGGGATGTGGGTCCTACTTTTAAAGTATTAGTTTTTTAATAAATGTGAGTAGGAATGAGTTAGTGGAATATGGGGTCCACTACCAAAAATGGAAAAAGTGAACTGTGTTAAGTATTCGGGGACGGACCGAAATGGCAAACTGTGTCAAGTATTCGGGGACAAAGGGAGTATTAGTTTTATAATAAAATGTGAGTAGGAATGAGTTAGTGGAATATGAGATCCACTACCAAAAATGGTAAAAGTGAAGTGAGACCAATTATGTGGGACGGTCCGAAATAGAATACTGGGTCGAATTATCTGGGACAGAGGGAGTAATTGGGAGTATTTAATTTGTACTATTGTTAGTGAGGGTTTTTACTATTGGTGGAATCTTGGAGATTGAGTTACTTTTTAAAGTTTTATTCTAGGCTTTTTACAAAGTTTTGTAGTGACTTACACTCCTAGGATTTTGATACCTAATTTTCAAGTGTAGTAGCAGTGATTCTCGTGCGTAGAAATGTCTTCGGGGAGAAACTAAGAATAAACGAAGAGGTTAGAGCTTCTGACGAAAAGCTTGAAAATGATTCAGAGGTAAACAGAGCAGATCTCGTTCTTTTGTTTGACCTTGCTTTTTGTGCCGGCTCGTGTCTTGTTCATGGGAGCAACTTGGGTATCTGTCTTGAGTGTTGTGCTATCTCCGCTAGCTTTTCTCTTTATTCTCTTGTTGGGTTTGAGCTTGATGTATGTGTTTATGGTTTTGGCTTAGTTGTCGATTAGTTTTTTTGCTTTAATTTGTCTTTTGTGTAGCGTTTTTTTTACGTTCGAACAGTAGCTCGCCACGATTGCAGGCTTGAGCATGTGTTTTGCCTCATAAATATCGTTTTTTGTTTATGTCCTAGCTTATTTTATCATGTTAGTTCGATTTATTCTATTTTTTGTGTTTTATTTTTCGCATTCTCCTATTTATCACGTGTTCAAAAATTAGTACCAATTATTGTTGTATGTAAAGTGACCATGGAGTTGGCACATCGTTTGTAATGCATTTAATTCTTACGTTGATATCTTATCAAATGCATATTGTGTTGCGCCTTTCACTCCATGTTAAATAGCTTTACTTATAATTCTGTAAAAATTTCAAATTAAATAAAACTCTGAAAGATAATCCCATCACTAAGACTCTACTAATAAAAAGACCTGATGACTCTATAAATAACTAAATTCAAATCGATGTCAAGTTGTCTGTCACGTTGAATAGAAAATTATTTTGGAATATATATTTACTTCATGAAGAAACAAGTGCAGTATTACTTCATGAAGAAATAAATGTTTCATGATTAATCCGTCCGGATTAAATGAACTTGCTAGCTAGTTTTGAGGTATTTAATTTTCCCAATTTATGATGGGATGATTATGCATAAAAAATAGTACAACTTGAACTCATTTTATAATTTAAAATGTAATTTTCATGAATTGCCTTACAACTTTTAAATTTTGATGCAATTCGATCAAATTAATTTTCTGTAAATTGTATTATCAGTTTTAGTTTTCACCCTTTTCTTATTTGTCAAAGGTTTGAAGAATTTCTAGATAATAATCAATTGAATGATAGGGAATTTTTGATTTAAAATAAACGATTGTATGATGATTGTTAGAAAATACGTTTATTTTCATAAATATTCCATTAATGATTGACATATACGATGACTTTATTCTTGTTTTGAGGTAACATATACATGACTTAAATAGCTAAACAATGATACCTTATAATTCGTGACAAGAAAATGTACATAAAATTAGAAAAAAAGTTCTAATAATAGTGAGATATTCTTCACCTAATTAAAGTGGGATATCAGCTAACTAAATCGATAGGTTGCAAATTATATTGTCTAAATATTTTTTGTTTTAAAATTGTAAAAATTGCTGAAGCCAAAAAAATAAAATAAAAATTGATGTAAGTGTGAGCTATGAATATAATTATTACCAAGTGAAGTGATTTTTATTGACGAGAATATAAATGAATAATTTAGACGAGAAATTGGAGAGATATGAGTTTCACCTGACCCCTAAACAGCTAATACAACGGCTGGCATCACGTTGCCAATCACCAAATTCTTTTTATTTTTATTTTATTTTGTGTTATTAATTTTTATAAATTAAATTGATTTAATTTGTCTTCTTCTTATTTTCCGACAGATATTTGTTCAACAAAAAATGTTGTGACATCCCACTTATATATACAGTATATACATATGAACTCTCATATCATCCAATCATGTACTGCTGGCAGTAGATATGTGTCTACGAATTCAGATTTTATTTCATCTTTTATTCCAAAAGTATAATTATAATAGTATATAATTAAAGCAACATTATATATTGGCGACGAGATTAAATATTTGCTAGATTATTAGGTAATATTCTATTCAAGTCAAATATAGAATCAAATATTATCAATATAAAATATTTTCATTCTGTCGTATACGGACGAATATTCTATATTGTATGAATAAATAAGATGAAAGATTGTCAGATTTAGGTTCAAATTTTCTGTGATTTAATTTCATTTTTCAGGTTCTTCTTATACATTAAACTGATTTGTAATCCAGGTTCGTTTTTGTTAGTTTTTTGGCATTCAATTAATATAGAGTTCCTCGAATTTGTAAACAATTGTGGAGCTGTTATATGATTTAAATTGATACAATGATAATAGAATATATACAGAATTTTTTTTCAATAATTAATATGGTCTCACAATGATTGATTGCTAGTTGTTTAGTGATACTATTTGCCAACAAGTGATCCACACACTATTCTCTTTTGCCCCTTTTACTTCAATATTTTAGTACCATAATGTTAAAACCATGTCTCTTTAATTAATTAGTCAATTGTTTCCAGGGAAAACAATGTGTCAAGTAATTGTCAGTTAATTAGTTAAACTCACAATCATACAAATACTATTTTACATACTTTTTCAATTTTTCTTGATATGCCAATTAGTTATGCAAATCAAATTCAAGTACATATGGTGTCTTTGAGTTATTAAATTTTGTATGGTGTTTACAAAGAAAATAATTTATTTTAAAAATAATTAAAAGGAGGATTTGTTATGTTTTGTTTTATATATTTTTTAATACTATAACATAATTAAAAATATTGTGGCCCTCTGATGAATTTTCTCTTGGACCAGCAAATCATGATCATGAGCATTGTATGTGTGTATCCCATCACTACATTATGGTTGTTGTATTGGTACGTAAGAATGAGTATGTTATACAATTATTCCTCCCCCCAAATATTTATAATTTGTATATATTTTTATTTTATGGAATATACAAAATAATAAAAAAAATAGTATAGAGAGATATTGAGAGATTTGTGAGAATGATGCCATTGCTTAGTCTGGATGATATCTGTCAATGAAAGATGAATGTTAATGAGGATATAAAATGCACTATTATTTAAAAGGTGATTTTGTAAATGGTTTAAATTTAATCATTTAACATATCCTAATTAAATCAAGTTAAACCATATTCATGATCTTTAATCAAGTTCCAATTAATAAATTGGAGAGTACGAGTGACCTTGAATGTCTGTTTAGTTGTTAAGTGAAAAAAAAAGAAACATTAGGGAAATTCATGTATGAAGTGGATACTTTAATTATATTTATATATGAAAAATCAAAATCTAGTGATATAACTGAAAAAAGAAACTTTCACTATTATCTTCTTGAATTTGGCTTCAATTTGCGGAAAATTAGATTATTAAATCGCCAAGAGTGATCAGTAGAGCGTTCAACAAAATAACAGCCAAACAACCACGATTTATATAAGGCAACACTCCATATGTCCCAAGTTACTTGAGTCGAAAACCGACTCAATAACCTAGGTTTTTAAGTCCCATGAATCTCTCGTTACAAACAACTTTACTAACGTTAACTTGGTGTAAATTTCAATCTAGTGTATGACAACTATATATATGCACCGTTGCCATAAAATCCAACACATTATTGCTCTGATATAGTAATATATGTGTGCGTAGACATATAGACATATATGTATGTATATTTTTAACGTTAATTATTATAATATGTCTACAACCAACAAGCCAAAAATACTAGTGACAGGTTTGAATGAGCAAATTGGAAAATTGTTGGGTGCTTTTTGTGACATTGAATCCATCTGAAGGATCCCACAAAGATTTGAGGACTAAATTGGGCATTATGCTTGTCTACACCAAGCCACTACTCTCCATTTCTTACAGACTGGCCAAATAATAATAATAATAATAATAACACTACAAAAAAATTGTATTTACCGACTTAAGTGCAGGTCAAACCAAACTTGGATCATGGTTTGACCCGACCAAGAAAGGCGGGGTGGGAATACAGTATATTGTCAACTGCTAAGACTGTTTTTCGTCGACGTATGTAACTATAAATATCAAGATAATTCCTTGGCCATTTTAACTTTTCAAAGTCACCCCAATTTGGACACTAATGTGATATTAAATTTTGTAAGTAGAAACTATATATCTAAATAAAAAGCAAAAGTGACACAAGAGGATCGTCACTTACACATATTTGTGTAGCTTGAGTTGACTTTGAGTAACTTGATTCATAATGATGAAGCCTTTTTTTATATAGATAGGTTATGCTACTACATTTTTCACTCATTTACATGATCACATAGATAGATTTAGTTAATCGTCAAATTGATGTTTTGTAATCATTCCACACAAATTAATTCATTGTTAGGTAGAAGCCATAATTAGCGATAGCTGTTCCATAACTGTGAAAATAACTTATTTTTATTTTAAAATGAGGATCTGTGAATAATTAAGTATTGATATGATATTTTGGTTGACTGGAATTTTTAAGTCTACAATCATGACAATATTAGCTATTTTCACATGGGAATTTAACCTCTTTTTCTTTCTATCGACTTATTAATAATAGTCTAAAATGTACTATGAGATCTTGGTTGAAGATATTAGTGCTAGCATTTACTCCCTCCGTCCGCGATTAGGAGTTCCGGTCACTTTTGCGCACCCATTTTATAAAAATAATAAAAAATAGTTAAAGTGGAGAAATGGTAAAGTAAGAGAGAGAATAATATTGACAAGAGTCTTCTCAACATTATTCTCTTTTTTATTTTATCATTTCTCCACTTTAACTATTTTTTATCATTTTTATAAAATAGGTTTGCAAAAGTGACTGGGACTCCTAATCGCAGACGGAGGGAGTATATTTTATGATGATTCCCACTGAATTTTTATCTTTTTTTAGAGAATATTCCACTAAATATTAATATCTCATTGTTTTTTCTAGACTTCCACATAACCAAATTAACCAATACAAATATCAACATTGATAAATTGAGAAAAAATAATCTAGTTGAACTTTAAACATACTCCATATAAATATACCGAATCACGAATTTTCTATTAAGTCGTGCATCTTCCACCCAATTTTTTCTAATTTAATGACTTAGAAGAAATAATATTTTTAGGGAAGTCAACACATTATTTTTGTGAAATTAACCCAATAAAGTCTAACACTACGAGAGTAGAAGCTTAATTATTTTTATTGCTTCAGTTTAGACTGGGAGACTTTAAAAAAAAACAAACCAAACAGCTAAAAAAATACTTTTATAAATACAAGAGAACTATATGTTCCTTCATAGTAATATAGTTTGATACATAAATTACAATAACATAACATAAAATTCAACAGAAGAAACACATCAATTATTTGATTTAGCTTGATCAAAATAGTGGCAACATCCGGTATACATAACTTAAATTTAAATAAAAATAAATAAAAGAAAAAAAACACACTCATCTAATCTAAAAAGTGCTAGCAAATACATATATCATGAGCTCATTATCTCTAAACAACTATATTATTTTTGCTCATTTATTTTTGCATAGGTCTGGAATCGTGATTAATAATAACTCACTTAATCTAATAAAATTGATATTATTAACAAATTGGAGATTGAGAAATAATGAGTAATTAATTAATAGAGCTTAGAGGCCTTGATCAATGAGATAATCAGCCAGCTTTTCAACAATCATGTTGCACTGCCCTGGTGTCACTGGCTCCTCGTACACCCCAACAACCATTGCTTGTCCCGTCTTCTTGATCGTAATCCCTCCCGACCCCTGTCAATCGAGTCGAACATTAGAATATTTATTAACGAAGGAAATAACACCCTAACATGAGACATTGTATATGGAAAAATCGAGGCATCTAAAGATCTTCATTTACGAGATCAGGTCTTGGGTTCAAATTCCGTTGCTATGATTGGTTAAATAGAAAGTTTTAACTATATACCTTCTTTCCGCGAATAACGGCACCAGGCTCTCCTTGGATGACCATGTACTTCTGGCCAGCTACGAATAGGCCAGTTGGGGCAAGGGATCCTGGCTCGTCAAAATCCTTCGTTATGCCATTGATCTCGTCAGGCTTTAGCTGCAGCCACCGATCCACAACACATTAAATTCATCATTCACAAAATTTTGCATACATTCAAATGTCGTATAGAAGCAAAGACCGCTAAAACTCCTACTAAACCAAAAATAAAATAAAATTATTCATATATCATCAACGTATTTACAATATTTTGTGTGCATCGTTGTGCAAAACTGCATAGCATCACAATGAAACATAAAAAATTATTATCTTTGAATACAACAATCTCTAATTATAATTTATTAATCACTAATTAAAGCTCCTTAGTACAATTTCAAATAGAAGATCATCGTGACACAATGCACGTGCATAGCCTAATTTAAAATTTTACGCAAAAAACTCTCTCCCTCTCTGATCAAACCTGAGGGAAGTTGGCGCTCTGAGCCCAGACGGCGCCATCATGTCCCATAATGGCCGCGGAGGCGAGTTTGAGGCCCTCTTGTCCCTCAATGTCACACATCAAGTGATCATCTACGTATGATTGCCAAGACATTTTTCTTTCTGGTTGATTTTTTACTTTTTCAGACAAAGATAAATGAAGAATGTAAGATTGTATTTATATAATTGGGTGTGAATATTGGGGGAAAATAGCATGTATTTGAAGATATAATGAGGAAAGGCATGAATGTGGGAGGCATTGCTTGATTCTCTCCTCACCATACATACTGTCCATTCGACTACGCCCGATACTTTAGCCCGAATCATATTTCATGCGCGTTTCATTTACTAAATTAATCCTTGTTATATACACGTGACATGTATTGATGAAGTCAAATATTTATTTCTCTAAGTTTATGTCTTTTACTATTTTTCAATATATATTTGAACAATTGATTAATGGTTTATTAGGTGCTCGATAATCGGCTTGCAACTATACGTGTCGATTGACAACTCGACTTATAAACTATTAAATTATTTAAATACGTATGCAATAATTATAATTACAAAATTAGTTTATTATATTTTATTTGAAATTAAAAATATAAATTTTAAATATTTTGTTTGTTTGTAAAGTTCCCATGCTTGTTGGTCTCATAAGTTACTAGTTGATCACATTTTATATTTTGCTTTGATGAAGTTGATCACATTATATATTTTGCTTTGATGATATCGTATAAATCATAGTACAGTATTATTGTTAATGTTAATAGTATTAATTTTTTTTGTCCACATATTTTCGGCTTTTCGCTTTTATTTGCAAAATTATCACTCCATATACTATTGTTTCAATTTATGCCAAATAAGAAACGAGATGTCATAGGCCCAATCAAAGAACATCCATCAATTATGAAAACACACGAAACTTTGAGCAAATTTACAAACTCGACACAAACCTTATAAATATGAATTTATAATATGGTTTTCCAATTTATTTAGTTCTTCAAAATCCCCAATATTGTCCAGCCCATGGAATCTAAAATAAATGTATTCTACAGGAAAAATGAAACAACATTGATTTAAAGCATGAATTGGTGGCAAAAACATTACAACTTCAAAAATGGTAGAGATATTATTTTTTATGAAAGAGAAAAGGCCATAAATACGGCAAGCATAAGAAAAATATATAGTCTAGAAAAAGAAGAAAACTAGTCCAACAAGGATAGTTATACAAAACACCTTAAACCAAAACAAACAAACAAACAAATTGGAAAATTAGAATATAAATGAGGAATCACCTGAAGGATCAATACACAGTTTAACAAAACCACCATGTCCATCAAATGACACATTATAAATTTATAAGAACACTTGAATTAAAATTACCCATAATTTTTATTAATAGATGATAAAACAATACTCCATGCTTAAATTCCCAAATCTCTCCAATCGAGTCAGTCAAATATTAAATTTGTGACAAAGTGCAGTCTAAATTTCAAAATTCACCAAATGCTAACAGCATAGAATATCAAAAGAAACAGCAAGAAATGCAACATGGAACGTTTAATGGAGTTTGTAAAAATTAGAAATGCATTCCTTCGTAAGAAACTGCAGCAAATAAATGCCAGTCTTATAATCAGATACCCAAGTAAGGAATATATCTAGTCCTGCCATTGTAGAAAAAACGAAAAACCGAACTCACTTTTGATATCCACAGCTGTTTCAATAATTTGTGTGCAACCTACTTCCAATTACGCGGAGATTTGCAGTATAAACGTGTTAACCACCAAGACGATACGATCTTCCCCTGAAAGCAACACCAGTAGCCCTCTCTTGCTGAGCAACAGCGCTCGGTGGAGGAGCACCGATTCTCCACTTCATGACTTGTCTATGGCTGAGTATACTAGTCAAGGAAAGTATCATCAACCAGTAAGAATAAGCAATGAGCGAATGTTTCAGTGAGAAACCGAGATAGGCCATGGGATTTTCTTGATTATAAGATTGTAGGTAAAGAGAAATTCAAATAAGATATTACACTCTCATGTTCCAACTGTATCTCCCTGCAAAAGGCAAATTGCCGAGAAACAATAATGAGATATCACATCGAAAAGCAACACAAAAGGATACATAAATGCAGGCGTCTTTAGGATGTTCTTCCCGCCAGCAAGCGGATGCAGTACTGTTAAGAAGTAATAGAGATGCCCAGCTACAATGCCCAAAAGATCAGGCACAAGTTGAGAACCAAATATGACGTCTAAGCAGAGCATCGCCCATGGCAAGTAAAATGCCTGTCATGAGGGCCAAATTATTGTAAGTACACGACCAATACGAAAGCATTGGACTAGATAAGTAAAATACCTTAAGAGTCACAAGTCCGTATAAGTTGATTTTGGCAGTCGGGAATTCTCTACTCCAGAGATATAGAAGCATGAAAACAAGTGAAATTCCTAAGAAAGGGGACGAGAATATGGGGATGATAGACAAAACCTGCACAGACAGAAAGAGGCATAAGGCATGAACATGGTGAACCAGAAAAATATAGTCATGCAAAAATCTCCTAAAGTAGGTAGAGGGTAACTTAATTATAAGCCTAAATTATATATTCAATCTTGTAACTGCCATAATATGAACTGCAAGACATATTAACTGCCAGATATTCACAACGACGAAAATGAAATATGTTTGGGGCATGTAACAGCAAAGCAATCGCATGAGCAGTCACACAGAGTTCCATACCAGTAGAGAGATAGCTCCAAACAACATCATCCACAAGAAATCAGCTGTGCGTCTCTGAAAAGGCCCATTTTCAAGTTGAACTCCGTATCTTGCTCTAGAGAAACAAGAAAAAACTATCAATGGATTATTTTGAAAGGCTGCAACCTAGCAGCACATAGAACAGCAAAATTGCCCAATAATTTTTTATTACAATTAGTAGCAAAGATCGGGAACAAAATATAACTATTTGACTTTGTCGATATCTAATCATGGTTAAATGTGACCTACATCATTAAGAGCCGAATACCAAAATTGATAGAGAACTTTCCAAGAAAAAAGAAGTTGGTAATTAATCGCCAGACCTGTTGACAAGAAAAAAAAGATCCATATTTCAGAAACTATCACTAAAACAGGTAAATATATTATATTAAATCTTGTAACTACCAATTGTCTGCTCTGTCACTCATAAACAAGATACGAAACGACAGCACGACTTAGGGATCGAGAACATGTTATATTTCATACTCCTATTCTCAGTGCATAATACACACTCTCACACACTCAAGATTAAACAAAAATCAAAAGAACAACTACTTCACTCATCAATGTTCTCAGCAAAGAAACTCAAATGACAGTGTAAACATTAACTGAGATTTACACTCTTGCAAAAAAAATCATAAATAACCACATGATGTAAAGCATAATCTTTGTACACATCACAGATGTAAAGTATTAGAATCATTTATACTAAAAAGTAAAATGTTTACCTGCCAATCCAAGATTGAGAAGTATTCAATATCTGCAGGACTGAGTAGCCCAATTTGACATACAACAGTCACCGCTAAGCATGCAGTCCCATAAAATTTAGTTATAGGTGGAAGCGATTGATAATATCTGTACAAAACGAAGATATAAAAACATCATATTCTAAGATAAACACTTTCAACTAATAATCGTTCCTGTAAATTAAGTGGTTATAGATGAAACCAAAACTCACAATGGCAGAAACCAATAGATCAAGTCACCTAGAATACACCAAATTAATCACCCGCAACATAACTAGACTTCAACCAAAATATCAAAGAAAATATTTTCCACAAAGGTATCGGTAGAAGTATTTCAGTCTTCCTCATGCATTGATTCCAGTAATCTCCAGAAATCTAAACTTCAACATTTTACTTTTAGCATCCAAAATATCCTCAAAATTGAGAATTTGGCCATTTTATAACCTTAATTAGGTCATCCTCTCTCTTTCTCCCTCGCACACACAAAACTAAGCTCAGATTAAGCTAATTCCGGTAACTTATTCACCTCAAAATCGACAAATTAACAGTTGCACATCCAAACACAACCGGAAATCGAAAAACTAACAGTTGCACATCCAAACACAAACCGGAAATCGAAAATGAAACCAGTCAATTGCGAGGGGCTTCCATTTCCACAACACGAGCAGCAACTAACGCATAAACCATAAATTAACCTTTAATTGCGAATTCTAGTCAAGTGTTGAGCATAATATTCATATAGCTAAGCACAGCAATAGCACAGAGAGAGGGAAAATTGAAATTACTCAGCAGGTGAAGACATTGCGAATCTAGAAAATCAGTTCGATTGAAGAGGTGATCAACACAAACGATCCGGCCAAAATTCGGCAACTGAGAATTGTCAGCGAGCGCGTGTGGTGGAAGAGCAATGAAGGTAGAGGAATTTGCTTAACGAAGAAGAGAAAGATTGTAGAATTAAATAAATGCGATGAATTCTATGTTAATAAATCACCTAGAACCTTCGCTATAGTACTACCAAAACAACAGAAATTAATAATAATAATAATAATAATAATTTTATGAAGCCATGATTAATCTTAATTTTTTAGATAAATCTTTAATTGGATTGATTTTAAGTCTAATCATTTTGTTGGTGACTTATTGTTGGTAGCATGAATGTATACGATATCTTTATATTAGAATGTATCAACGAACCAATCAGACTAAGAAGACCCTTCATTTATTTGTTTTGATGTCTTAATTATCAAGTAAGATAGTACTACTTCATACAATGACCCAACATATCAATATTCAAAATCAATTATTCCTTGCATTTTGTTACATCTCATTATTTTATTGGTTTTGTCAACATGAGTCATATTCCTTATCCCTAGTGGTTTTGCGTTTCTTTTGCAATTTGGATTGCCCCTTTTTTGTCATTTAGTTGGAGTTCTTATTAATTTATATAGGGGTCTTATGACTTATATATAATGCATCTAGATTGGTTTGGGATCTAATATACTAATAAAAATTAGTATCATGTAATGAGTATTTTAAAATTTTAAACTATATGAAAATCTAAATTTGTTGGATCTAATTATATATTCGTATTTTGTGACTCATTGCACAATTGGATTTGCCCTTATTTATTTTTATTGGTGGTAGAAATAATTGCATGCAATGTAATGAAATACACAATTCTATTCGTTTCTTGGAATTTCCAAAAACATTTATTATTATTATACGTTTTGTTTGTTTTGATTATTTAGTATCAACATTATTGATTTTTATATTGTATTTATATAAATTAAATTTGACCATTAACTTTTGTTGCCACAATCTCTACCTCGGGATCACAATATAAATGACTAAATTATTATGTAAATCTCTACCTCGTGAATTTTAACAGTTTTAAGATTATATTTATCCAACTAGAAATAAAACAATACTACTATTAAAAATAGTAATTAGTTTTTTATTATTAGTCTCAGGGATAAGCTAGGATTGGGAAAAGCATAAGGACAAAAAAATGGATAAATAATTACAGCTAGATCTCTTGTTGCTGTTGCGTCAAAAACTTAAAAAACAAAATAGAAATATTTCAAAAAAAATAATTTGCTATGAGGGCTTCATTTGAGTGAGGAATTCATTTTTGGCATAAATGAAACCGTTATTTTTGTATTTATATATACTTTGTTTTACGTTTCTGTTGCATTTATATCTCACATTAATTATTGTTATTAATTATCTAATATGAAGTTTATTCTTTCCATTCTCTTGTTATTAAATATTTGTAATCCAATCAATAAGTCATGGATTTGATTAATAAGTGGTAATTTACTATGCCAATTGCATTTGCATCATACGAGCAAACAACATCGATGATAAATTAGTTAAATACTTGTACTTAACTGAATTAGCGAGCAAGAACACTTCATGAGATTATTCTGTCAAGGCATTTAGATTACATTCAACGATGACTATATGAGGATCTTCGACAATCCAAGACTACTAACAATTATACGGTACGCATAAGGCACAATACGACTTCTTCCGTATGCATCAGGCATAGATAATTTGTTATATGACATAATGACACGCACACCACCTCCACCATGGATCCGGCCTAACCACCATGCTTGAATCCATCGTAGACCACCGACTATCTTTTGACATGCGCTTTTAGACATCACCGACTCCTGCGATGATGTCACAATCCTCAACCCTTCTGATGTCTTCAATGACAGTGTTGGGTGCTCTTGTGACATCTATACAACTCACGAACAATGTGCATCACTATAACATGGTCTACTATTTTGTTGATAGCACTATGTATTACAACTCGCTGGCAGACTTACTTAAGACCCACAAGCGTCATCTAAAGATAATTTTTCATATTTATTCTAATAATGTTATGATACATTTGATACTTTTTGTAAATCATTGTACCATAGCAAAAATCTCCTCTTGGCATTTTGAATATGAAATTTAGAAGATTCTCCATGCAACATTGCTACAACATTGTCTACTATTTCGTTCATAACATGATCTACTATTTCATTAATGACGTCTATTGAAATGATATACTAATACTATGGAATATGGATATACATTTAATGAAACAATCTCCTAACATTTATAATACTATGGTTTGCAAGATTATGAGTATACATTAAATGAAACTATATCCTAATATTTATAATACTATGGTTTTTAAATCTGTGGGCAGCCTGTGGATTGACCTAATTAGTTTCCCAAAATTATAAAAAGTGGATGACTAGGATTTGGATGTGTCCAAAGCAAATAGAGCTTATCCACTTTCTTGTACAATGGGATTCATATCTATACTCGAATAGCCACATTCCGAAAATGACCAATCTCCCTATATTCAGCCACATATTTTTCGCTTTTTCCCTTTTTCCGAATAAAAAATACAAATAATTAAAAAACTATATATATAAACACACACATTCCATCATTCAAACTCAACAAAACACCTCGTCTTCTCCAAATCCCCTTTTTCCCAATTCAAAACCCTTATTTTCAATTTCATCCGCGGAAATCACATCAATGGCGTCCAATCCACAGCTGCAGTGGCCTTCATCTCCTTCATCAGCCGATTCATCTTCTTCGAGCGGACCTCTCTACGATTTAGCAGACCTCATGGAGCAGCTCCCCATCAAGTAAGCCTCTTCCATTCTCGTCTACTGCGTGTGTGTGTGATCGAGAGATCTCGATTAATCGATCGATCTATTGATCGATCGAGAAAATGAGTTCGATTTTGATGAATGCGAATGCGATGTGTCGCAGGAGGGGGCTGTCGAAGTTCTACGATGGAAAATCGCAGACGTTTGAATCGCTGTCGAAAGTGAAGAGCGTCGAAGATCTGGGGAAGAGAGAGATGAGAAGGATCAAATCGTGCTACAAATTCGGTCCAAAGGCGACGATCGCGAAGAGGTCCACGAAAACATCGTGTGCTTCTTCCATAGCGAATAAAACCTCCTTGTTCATTCATGGCTAAGCTTAAGCTGCAAATTAATTCGTCTTCTTCTTCCTTTTTTGTGATAATTTATCGATCAATTTTGTTGATGGCAGCTTTATTATGCTTTTTTGAAGATAATGAAGATAAGATGTGTACGTAGCTATATTATTGCTCTCATGGTACCACCATATGATAGAGACGTGGAATGATACTCCCTCCGTCCCAGATTAAGATTAAGAAAAAGTCTGTCCTAGTTTAAGAGTCATTTTTAGAATTTTTCATATTTCGTTATACAATTTTATCCCATTCTTCATCAAAATTACATAAAAATGTCATTATCTACATTAAAATAAATCAAAACAAAAATCAAAAGTCAAAAGGGACTCAACTTCACCCAACTTACTATCTCACTTTATTAATTATACACTCTACCATCTAACTTCATTTATTAGACACTCTAACATCTCACTTTATTTATTACACACTCTAACTCTTTCTTAAAATCCGAGTCATAATAATAAGTGACTCCAAATATGAGTATTTGGAACGGAAGGAGTACTATATATACCTTGGAATTGAGACTCGTATTATCCAGAAAAATACAATTACTAAAATTTTTTGGACAAAGTTTAAGACGTTATTTTAACATTTTACTAATTCATTTGATTATAGAATTAATAAATACTAATAATTGGATGAAGTAGATTATTATTACTCATATTCTAGAAAGCTAGGTGAATATACGGGCTTTAAAAAGTCATAATTGGATGAAATAGATTTTAAATTTGAATATCGTGGATGAGAATATGTCACACCTTTACCGCTAGTGTCAAGAATTATATAAAGATGTATTATTAGTGAATAAATGGATGAAGAATGCATCTCACTATAATTGTAGCTAATTACTATGAATGAAAAATGGTTATATTTGATGGACAAAATAAAATAATAAAATGTAGTACTATCTAATTTTTTGGCAAAAAAAGTAATGAATAAAATATTTTAAGAAAATGAATAACATCCATAGGAGAGAG
The DNA here is from genome assembly GCF_023119035.1 of Salvia hispanica. Classification (NCBI taxonomy): domain Eukaryota; kingdom Viridiplantae; phylum Streptophyta; class Magnoliopsida; order Lamiales; family Lamiaceae; genus Salvia; species Salvia hispanica. The sequence continues at coordinate 1,035,637 of NC_062970.1, read as the reverse complement.
AAAAATATTCACTTCACTATACTCCACTAGTCCACTATAATCTCGTAGTAGGAAATTTTTACACTCTCTAATTATATACCTGCAAAGCCCAATCTATGGGTAATGTATAACTTCATTTATTACTATTCACTTTTTTATTTCTTTTTTTCAACTATACAATTTGCATTTATGCAGTACTATATCATGTACTTTTTTCCATATATTCGTTTACAAATTCATTACAATATTAATTCAATATACAATTTATGCACATTAGCAAAAAATAAAATTATGTTGTACTACTAGTTTGCACCAATTTCTGACAATCTGTTTAACACATTATCCGATAATTACACTGATATTCATCCAAATTAAGAACAATGAAATATCTAAAAATAAGAATTTATTAGAATTATAAAAAACATAGTATAATTTTTTTAAAAAACTTTATAATATACGAAAACGTTGGCGGAGCACTCAGTGCTAGAGGTGCCCACGGTTCAGGAACCGGTGGTTACGGTTCGGAACCGCCGGTTCCGGTTTTGGAAATTGTTGAACCGGAACTGAACCGCAAGGGTGTTTCACGGTTACGGTTTCAAACCGGCGGTTTTTTACGGTTTTTCACGGTTCCAAACCGTCTTTTTTTTGCTATTTTTGCAGTTCCGGCTTGATTTCATGGTTTTTCACAGTTCCAGTTTAGAACCATCCGGAACCAGCGGTCCAGCACGATTTCGGTTCAAAATTTTTTGAACTTGAATCGAACCACGGTTCAAAAATCGACGATTTTGGTTCGGATAATTCTCATGATTTCGGTTTGGAACCGTAACCGACGGTTACGCGAACGATTTCCTGCAATTTTTTCCAATATGGAATGAGTAAAGAATCAAGCTATGAGTCTCGATATATACGAAAGGCACTGGTTTTTTTGTCTTTCTTTCGATTTCATTGATAGCAGAAAAATGATTTTAACCGCCGGTTCAATAAACCTTGGCAGTGCACGAGTCACTCAGCGCTGATAATTAGGTAAATGATGAGAGAGGGACACATATTATCTCGAGATATACAAATAATTCAAAACTAAAATAAAAGAAACTGCCAAAAAAATTTCGTTCTTATCCATTTAGCTCAAACTCCGAGTGCATATAAATACCTATCCAAATAATTTAACTCCAAATTTGTTATAATAACAACCATTTTATTTCATATACGTGTACACAATAACAATCTACAATTTGACAAACAAGAATGAAAGTTCAATCATTGTGATCATCGTTTATTTGTTTATACACATCAAGAACTTGACTATTACATAACAATTGTTTCAACCCATCTGTAACAATCATAAACAAAACAGCCAAACTTTCATGTCAGGTCAGCTCTGAGGCACAATGCAGCCTGCCTAATGACTCTAGCCACCCTCCAAATCTCGTGCTGCACCGCACGCCAAGACTCGGTACTATTCACACTCTTCGCTGTCTCAATCTCATCATATACACCAGGAAACAACGTAGAACCATAGTCATTGTGCTTTGCTGGGGCATAGACCTGAAATGGAATCGGGTTGGAACTAAATATTTATATGAATATTAGGAATCAGGATGTAATAAATAGATTTACTTCCTTTCAGGCTCCATACTGCGACATACAGTTTATGACAGAAATGATTTAGAGTAAAAACATACTACTACTACTCACCAAATGCTTATACCAAGATCTTCCTTTAAGACCCTCGCGGTCTGTGAACGCACGTTCGGCCATCATGAGCCGGTCGTTCACCTCTCGCACCTTCTGACCGTCTTTCCACATTGCTGTCCAGCTTCCTTCCAGCGCCTGCCGGATTGTGCATCCATCAAAATATGATGCGGTCGTTGAAACGGGAGAGAAACTCATACCTTGATCTCATCATTTATCTGAATAGCCGCTTTCTTGAATTCATCGATGGACTTGATCATGGGATCAATGGTGAGGCCTTTGAGCAACACTTGACCTTCCAATTCATCGGCACTTATCTGTTTTACATGAATTCAATTGCGAAACTCATGGTTTTTTCTTGCCAATTTTCTAATTGCGGGAAGGACTAAAATCCAACCAAACTGAATGTTTTTTCCGACAATTTGCCCTAACAGAAAGAAGCATTAAGCACGAACCTGAAGCTCGTGAGCGTAAGACAAGTAGTTGAAAGGTAGTATCACGTCGTCCGCTAGCCTGAGTGCCACTAAACCCCAAATACTTGCCACTGGTAATATTCAGACATCATGTTACAAGATACACATTTCCTCCTGTTCATGCCTGGATTAGAAAGGCAACCAAAACTAACCTGCAGCATGCCTTCGAAACATCGGATCCCCGAATTTGCTCATCCAAACAAAGTCATCATACATTGAGTGGTACACTGGATAACCTGCGAGCAGTTCAAGACACCACTTTGTGTTCAAGTGTGAAGATTATATATTCGAATGAATTGATTTTACCTCCGCCAATGCCAATATCGGCTGAAGGAACACCGATATGCTGCACAAACGCTGAATAATCCGACCCTGCTCCTCCCAGTCTCCCGACCTCCAGACATGCATAAATCCAGTTCAACGAAACAGACATGTATGACCCCAGTTCAACGAATAAGAAAACTTCGCTGGACTCACCTTAGCACCGCCTGTCGAGCTAGTCCACGAATCATAAATCGTCTGTGATGAGTTGTCCGGATCCATAACCTTAAAAAACACACAAACTTCACATTTTCCATCCAACTTTTCAAGTTATTGCCATTAAATTTAACTTCACCTGCTTAGCAGATTGCACAAGCAGTTCATCAAGCTGTGGAGTTGCGGAGGTCTCAAATCCAGGTCCGGCAACTGCAACATCAACGTTCAAGTAGGCCACGGCTCGTGATTCCAGCATCTGTCTGTTTTCCTCAACCCATTCCACCGATCCTATCTGAGAAGAGAAGCACAACTCGATGTTAGTAAAGTTGTGAGTTTTCGCGGTGGGAAAGGAGGGAAATGGACTAGTGGAGGTGGAGAGAGACCAGGCCGTACTCCTCCGCATCCCAGTTGCAGAAGAGAATGGTCCGTCTCGGCTTCCACCCCTTCTTCTGAAGCTTCCACATTCTTCGAGCAACCTTGATTCGTGTCGAACACAGTTAATCATAAGCTGATTTGAGAATCAAAGCCAACTTCTAAGAAACTAAGTATGGTTTATAAGTAAGTACCTCAAGCATACATGCTGTGCCACTGTTGGGATCTGCAGCTCCAAATGTCCATGCATCTCTATGATTGCCAAGAATCACATACCTACCAATTGCTTCTAACACAAGTCAACAATAGATATTAAAATTGTATCCTTTTGTGAATTTTATTATGCATCCTTTAGATCACAACAATATTCACTTCACCATCTTCAAGTTTATAGCAAATCTTGGTTAATTTTTCAACTTACCAAACAAAATATTAGGAATTCCTAACCTCAAATTCAATTTTATAAAAGTGGAATAACATACCTATCTGGTTCCTCTGATCCTTGGATGATCCCAATCACATTCTCAATTTTGGTTATCACTTGTTTTCCCTATACATTCAACACAAAGACGAAAATATGATAAATAAACAAAATATGATAAAATCATACTTCCTCGGTTCCATAGTAATGGAGGCGTTTCTTTTCGGCACAAAGATTAAGAAAAATTGTGTTAGGTGAGTTAAGTAAAGGGAAAATAAAGTGGAAAATGAAAAAAGTAGAGAGATAAAGAGAGAAAAAGGTAGAGAGATAAAAAAAAAAATAAGAGAGAGTAAAATAGGTGTGAAAATATGTGTTGACTTTCGCATAAAAGGAAAATGACTCTTTTACCATGGAACGTACCAAAATGACAAAATGACTCTAGTATTATTAAACAGAGAAGTAAATTTTAAATTATAACTCTAATAAAGATGGATGAGTTATCTATCCTACCAAACTGCTCCTAACCTGATAATTCAAGTTCAAAACTCCGGGCCCCGGGCCAAGTCTATAAACCCCGGCATCCTTCCCTCCCTGCCAATCCTCGTCCGCCACCGGTCCCCCCATCGACCTCATAATCGCGTCCCCGTCCGCCCACGAAACCGGCAGCGACGGAATCAGCGGCACCTCCCCGGACGCCTCCACCTCCTCGTCCGCGACCCTCTCGCACCCCTCCGTGCTCGGCCACCCCGGCGTCGTCGGATCGCCGGCGCCGGTGTACACCGACCCCACCTGCACCCCGCTCGGCGGCATCCACCGCTCCTCCGGAAACCACCTCTCCCCACCGTAATCCTTCCGGTCGGTGAAGACCACTGCGGCGGCGGCCCCGGCCGCCGCCGCGTTAATCACGATGTCTCCTCTATAAATCTCGCCGTACCTCGCCACCGCGACGGCGCCGGAGACGTTCACTCCGGCGGCGGCGAGGGCGGCGAAGTCCTCGGCCCGGCCGTAGTTGGCGTACACGGCCGGGCCGCTGGCGGCGCCGGACTTCGCGTAGGCGTGGAACGTCGGCGTGACTTCGCCGGCGACGGCGGCGTAGGGGTCGCCGGCGTAGATTTCCTGGCGGAGGGAGAATTCGAGCGGCGGGAGCGGCGGCGGGGGGGTTAAGGTGAGGGAGCGGCGGAGGGGGAAGGTGAGGGCGGTGAAGTAGGGGGCGGTGTGGGAGGGGATGGAGTAGGAGGCGAGGGTGGAGAGGACGTAGGCGGCGGCGGCGGCGTTGGCGTCGGAGCCGGCGATGTGGGGGCGGAGGGTGAGGGTGTGGAGGTGGCGGGAGATGGAATTGTTGTCGGATTGGGAGAGGAAGAGGGAGTGGAAGAAGGAGGGCGGATGAGGTTGAGGTTGGGGGAGTGTGAGGAAGATTGAGGTGGCTATGGTGATGAAGCCGGCTGCTGATGCAATCAACATTTTTGTGTGCATAAATTTCTTGAATTTAGTTCTCACCATTTTACAAGTTTTTGTCGGTATTGTGATTCAGTATGTAGTGAGGGAAGGCGTCCACTTCAGTATTGATTGATTGAGCATTTTTTCGGAAATTTGGAGTTTCTGGACTGAGGTAACGTTTGTTTTGGAATTTAGGGAATATTAAAACTTGTAAAATTGGATTCCAGGTCAGTTTTATTTAAATTATTATAGGCTAATTGAGTGTAGTTACTTTTTTCAATTAGAAAATTTCAATCGGATACTTCCTTTGTCGACTCCCGTTTTGCCATTTTGGACTGTCCGCAAATAAGAGTCTCAGTTCTTTATTTCCATAAATTGTAAAAGGTTCCACGTTCCACCAACGCATTCCATTAATTATCTTTCAATCACTTTTCTTAACATTTTTTAAAACTTGTGCCGGAAGGAAATGAGACTTCTATTCGTGGACGGAGGGAGTATTATATATTGACTTTCTGAGGTAGATATTTCCAACTAACTAGTCAGCCAATCAGATTAAAATTTAAATATAAAAATTATGGTCCCGTCCATCGAGTTTCGTAGTTAGGCTTATTAGGGTTATTAGCAAATTTATCGGATTATTGGGCCTCGTAACAATTCAATCATATGTGACCTACCAATATTTGTGAAGACACGTTTGGGAAACAATAGCCCAATTAATATGTGATATATGTCACAAAAATACTACTACTTTAGTTGTATAAGCTTATATTACGACCCATTTAATAGTCGAGCACAAGAAAAATGGGTCAAAATTTTATTTAGAATTTTAACATTCTGATTGGTTCGTGTCAAGTTTACTTTATCGGGCCCAATATTAATATACAGAATACAGTCTGAAACCAGAATTTGAGCTTTTCTAATTAATCATTGGAAAATGGAAATGTGTCCTAAAGTTTGGCAAGTTGTGTATTTGAGGAAAATTAACAGAAAATATCGGAAGTTCATATACTTATTTTACAAAATGACGTCGTTTTAGTTGTCGGCGACGACGAACACGTCAGCTGGACAAAAATTAGTTTCCAGGAAAAAACTAAAGTTCATATATTTAGATTAAAAAAATTGAATAAAAAAAACAAAATAATGTCGAAAATTGTGCATTTACATGCAAATAAATCTTATAAATCTCTTTCCGTTTTCCAACATATTATTTTGTTTAGGTTGATATTAATAATTTCTGATTCTTTTTAGTAGTCTTAATTATAATCAATGTTTATTTGATTTTTTTTTCTTAACATAGGTATGTTAGTAAAGTCATTTTTATTTTGCACAATGCATTTATTTTATTTTTCTTGCCAAATTAGATGGAAGATAAATGTTTTCATCTATTAGAAATAGCAAGAAATAACAGAACGAACAAAATGTAAGGATTTGGGAACTTATCTAGAGAAAATAAATCATTTTAGGCACTAACACTTTGGTGATATTACATGTGTGTTTATTATGAGTATATATTGACTAATATTGATATTTGTCAACTCCAATATAAACAAGTTTAAAATGCATAATCGTAATAAGTGATAGGATCAAATTTCACATGAAAAAAGGATTGAAGAAATCATTTCTTGATGAAGTGGAACCATAAATTGATTGGGAGACCATTCTCAAAAAAGCAACTTTCTTCATTCACAAGCCCACCATTTACTTATGTTTTAGGTCAAAAACTCTTTTACCATAGAGGACTTGTCACATGATGACTATCAAGAATCAATTTGTCAAATTTGTAGCATTATATGGTTGCAAGAAATGAAAAAGGAACCGAGAACTTTATTATCTTCATCACAATATAATTATACACACCAATTAAATTTCTTAAAATCAATAGTTTTTTTATATAAAAGAGAGGCTCAAATTCAAGAATTGGTTGTTGTTTTACTTGACTTTGTTGCTTTGTTTGACTTACGGTTAGGTTTTACTGCTTTGTTGATTTGTCGCGTGCGGTTTGTCTCTTTTGCTTCGTCTTGAAGGTCTTCTGTCGATATTTTTCTTATTGTGCTTGTCTGAACACTTGCCATAGTCGTATAATTTTGATTTTATTTCAACTTAGTACCAATATAGAATCAATTTAAAAGAGAACCAACTATAGACAAAAGACAAACACTCTTGCCCCTGGTGCAATTATATTTTTATGAATGATTATGCAAATATATGTGAGGAATTTATTAGGTGATGTTGCAAATATTTATACATAGGAATAAGTATTTCTTTGACCACTATTACATTCTCCTTTCCTAAGTTAGAAAATATTATCTTTGACCATCTCTTCCAACTAGCTATTTAATGACACTTATGCGAATCAAAATAGAATAAATCGTTCCATTTTTTCAACTAATTATGCATGCGCCCACAATTTATCATTCTTGAACAACAAAAAATCTCAAATGGGTCCATCTTGAATTTTTGATCTATTTAAACTATTCGATGGTGGTGATGAGTTTCACCATTAGTTGAAAAATAAAATAAAGAAACATAAATTAATCAATATTTGAGTCAACAACATGCACTATTTTGACAATATAATCATAACTTGTGTTGACAAGGAGATAAAATCGATATTTTTATTTTAATAATACACCATTAAGTCATTAACATCATCAAATCACTAATTCAAAACTAAGGAATGATTAATATTGGATTCGCAAGGATTTGGAAGTCTAATCATAGTAGAACACAGAATTATTGTTGGTAGATTATGTGATCTTTGCAAGAGATAAAAGTGTTGATTTTTTCTTTTTTCAACTCCAACTTGTAAATTTTACCTCCTCAAACGAGACAGCTATATTTAGTCAGCGACCCATAATAATTAATTAGTGTAAAATAATTGAATGATACCACAATAATGAGAAAAATTATTGGGCAAATATAGACTTTGATAAGACTGCAACGGATTTAGGAAAAATATAGAGGCGCATTAAATGCATCAAAGTGGAGAATATTAATTACAGAAGGCATGGACTTCCCACTAGGACTTCCCATCCCACTGCACAATGTAGTACTTCCACTAGAACTTCTCATAATAAAATAAATTCACAATTACCCAATTTACGAAATTAAAATGTCAATACGGAATACGGGAAAATTCAAATACTTCATTAAAAAAAATTACATAATACTTAAAAAAAATACATAATTAAGTTAAAAATTACATAATCATAAAAAGTCGAGAAATACAACCCTCGGCTCTCACTCCTCCTCGTCCTCGTCCGACCGTGAATGAAATAAAGTTCAACGAGCCGTATTTATAGAGTTTTAAAAAAAAATTAAATTTTAAGTCGGACGTTCGACCCACGCCACAATGGCTCCCGTCACGCGGATATCCGAGGATATCCGACGTCCTCACGGGACGTCCGTATCCGAGGCGATGTGTTCTAATGGCGGACGTCCCGGTCGCCCGTCGCGGAAGTCCGACCGGACGTCCGCCGTTGGAGATGCTCTTAGATATCTAAATATATGTGGTCTTCTTCAAAAAAATAGTCTCATCATGGACAATAAAACTTTTGCTGCCAAATATGTAAAATATGAGATAAAAGAGAAAAACGAGTAAAGTATGAGAATAAAAAAGAAAAAATTATATAAATACAAATGAGACTAATTTAATGGAAGGATGAAAATGAAAAAATAGAACTATTTTGTGGACAAATAGAATATAAAGTACATTAATTTTACAACTACTCCTATCTATTTTTGCAATTTTCAAGTATGCCACTTTATTTTTATATTATTATTGTTATTATTATTATTCAATTTCCTATCGTGACAGCTTTCTTAGATTATGAAATTGCATAATTAATAAGAGAAATAAGCTGTTTATGTGAAACACAAGCGGGATACAAAAATAATTTATTGGTTTAGCAGAATAATTTATTGGTCAATCAGACAATTGTGGTGCATCATAGTAACTTTTTTGTGAATTTTATGAAGAGAAAAAATGCGCACACACACACATATATATATATATACACACACGTTTGTGCGTGTTTTTTTTTCTTTTTAATTGTAAATATCATCACGACATTAGCACTTGGTGATAATTGTATCAAGAAAGTCAACAATAAAGAATTGTTTTAAGAAATTTTGTATCTTATCTGATATACATTATGTCACTAATAATGAAAAATGGATCCCATACCGATTAGTTGGGAAACTATGACCTAAATGAACTACATTTATTATTACTAGATGATTCTTTTTCAAAATTATTGAAAGCGATGAATAATTGTAGCTAATGTCATCTAATTTTTCAAATTTTTTCTTATAACATCTTCAAATTTCATTCATATTTTATATAGATTGTTATACGAAAGTTCCTATTAAACCATAAACCATAATTTGGAAAAGACTAGTGGCAGACACAATCTTATGCACAAGGGGCTTTAAGCCCCTACCATTTTTCAATTATTTATAGTGTACATTTTATAAAGCTCTTATCACCAAAACAAAATATAGAAAAATTCTTTATTAAAATATAATAGGAAATATAGATTATACTATGAAAGACTCAATAGTTGTTAGGAGTGATCATTTATGAATATTTGTTAGAAGTGATCATTTATGATTGCCATAAGTATATACTCCCTCCGTTCTATAGAAATATAGAAATAGACCATTTAGGATTGATACACGTTTTAATGTATAATTGATAAAATAAGAGAAAATGAGAAAAATAGTTGAAATTGTGTAGTGGATAGTGAGACCCATAAATATTCAAGTAAAAGATAAGGAAAAAAAAATTGTCATAAGTAGATATGAACTACTCCTTCCGTCCCAGATGATTCAGGACACTTTGACCCGGCACGGGTTTTAAGAAATGTAATGGAAAGTGAGTTGAAAAAAATGGTGGGATGTGAGTCCTACTTTTAAAGTACTAGTTTTATAATAAAATGTGAGTAGGAATGAGTTAGTGGAATATGAGGTCCACTACCAAAAATGGTAAAAGTGAAATGGGACAAATTATGTGGGACGGCCCGAAATGGAATACTGGATCGAATTATCTGGGACGGAGGGAGTACTATTTTCATAGAATGGACGAAAAATGAAATATGGTCTATTTTTATGGTGGGAAGAGTATTATACTACAAATAATTTAAGAATGGACAAATTGTGAATAGAAAATCTTGTGATGGAGCAAGAAGAAGTGGGAGAAATGTGTGGTGTGCAAGTGGATTGCTCTGACAGAGGTTTCTTTGCCCTTTCCCAATAAACAAACACATGGAGATTTCCATTTGTAGTAAATGCATGTTCTCTTTTATACCACATCTTCTAAAGATTGTACCTAAAAAAAGAGATCTCTGATTCATGTAAATCTAATGGACTTTCACATGCATTAACTGATCTCACAACTTTGCCTTAACCTGTCAGCCAAAAAAAAGTGAAAAAGATTGTCATAAGAGAATATTCATTCATATTTATGATACAAAGGTGCTTCACCATTCAACTCACCTTAAGCATGTGTGAAAACTGAAAATTGTGGACTGGATCAACCACACTTTCCTTAATACAAACAAAATAATATATGTATCGATACACATGTGTGTATGTTTAGGTTCTTGTGGTTTTTAGATGGCCGCAGAATACAGTGTTGCTTTGTTGTTGGTGTTGTGAGTTTTCTTTGTTTCTTGTTAGTTTGGACATGTTGCTTGCCGTTTGTCATATGTGAGTGTTTCTTTGATTCATTAATCAGGGTAAACGCCTCATCACGGTTGGTGCTCATGATAATAAGTGAAATCGCAAAAAAAAATTACATTTTTTGATTAGTTTTCTTTCGTAAATCAATTTATCACTAGTATTTTTGTTAATTTATTGATGGAATATATTTGTATAGCTTTTTTAAATGAAATTTCTAAAAAGGTTGTCCAAATACTACATTCACCCATCAATTAAATATATTTATTATAGATATCGAAAAAATTTAGTACTCCTATCCTTTAATGGAATAAATATAGAGACGCAACTAATTGCGTTAAAAAAATTTGAAAAATTTTAAATATAAGGAAAGCGTCTATAAGTTGAGAATAAATTATCTTAATTTTTTGTTTTTCTAGTACACTTCTATTTGTATTCCCTAATTTTAGTTGAGACATCAACATTTTCTAAAACTAGAGTTATGGTATAGTTGGAAACACGAATGATCATTTTTACTTAGTATTAAAAAAAAATTAGTCATTCTAATTTCTAGCGTCCAAATTCAAAATGGAAGAGCTAATAATGATTTTCAATTCTTACACTAACTTCAAAAGAAACAATATTTTTAGAGTTCAAAAGATAATTGCAAATCAAATCAAACACCAAGAATATAACAAGACATAATTTATTTCCTAGTATGTTTAGCACCGGCCGCAATAACTTTTGCACTTTTTACATCTTTTTGTACTTGGACGTTTTAGCCAATAAAAAAAATAAAAAGCTTCATATATGCGACATACTTTTTGGTATATTATGAAATTTGTTGACAGCATATAATAAGATGTTACACGTCAATTGTGACGAGATTTTCCACAATTCTTTGTAATATCTTGAAATTTATATAAAATTATTTTTTATTTTAATTCAAATACAAAATAAAGAGACCGGATTAAAGAAATTTAGCAGCTCAGAATGAGCAATTTAGGAAGCCAGGTCTTCTCCAGCTCACTAAAAGAAAAATAATTATATAGTAGTACTATATTTTGGTTGAAATATGAAATTATGAAATTATAAATGATCATTTATTTTATAGTAGCCAAACCCTATATAGACATATGTAACACAGCTGTTCTTGGATGTATATATTTTTAATGGATTATCTTGATTTCTCAACAAAATATTCTATATTATCATTGATTTGAAACATCCAGTTACATATTCCTATAATTAATACTTTAAAATTTAAGTGATCCTGTGAGGATGTACTTTTAGTGAGTGACAATATTCCTAGAAATATTGGTTGCAGTCCCATAGGGAACAATGTGAATATTGTCTGATTTATCTGGACATGAACCCACTTATAAATCACAATTAATATTTTAAAAAATATGTGACATAATACATTGGTTATATGTGTTTGATTTTAAGAGAAATAATATAAGATCTGAGATCTAACAGTTTGTGGTATGAGTGTTAGATTGGATTCTAGTGATAAGCAGCAAATTCCTCTGATCTCAGCAGTGAAGTCACCAATCAAACAGATTTAGTTAATATAAACATGGATTTTCTATATTTATTTTTTCTTTATGGCTTCAATTGTTTGGAAATTTTTTATTTTTGAAAATTGACGATTGGTGCATTTATGTTTTTGATTTAGTTGTTGTTTGCATTCGTAGAAATTCAACACTCTTGAATTGCGGACTATAGGTTATGGATAATTCGAGTTAAAAATTAATGGTGCTTTAATTTAAAATTTCAATTGTAATTGTTTAGGGCGTGTTTAATAAGTTAGTAATACCAAGATAGAGAATTGTATATGAACATTTCTAAAGGTTTGATATCATAGATAAGCTTAACTCAAAGCCCAATATAAGACAAGGGCCCTAACCAATCTTAACAAAATTATAACTTTAACCATGTTTATGTAACCTACCAATTTATCAAGTTAAGCCATGTTATATAATATACTTTACAAAAATAGATAATTTCTTTTCAATCAAACATCAACCAAAATAAATTATATTTTTGCATATCTTGACATAAAGCCCGTATTTCTAACCTTATTTTACTTATCTTTTCATATCTCATTTTTTTTATCAAACGAGTCCTAATTATATTAACTTACTAGTTTATTCACATAAATTATGATATCGGACTAAAATAACATCCATATTTCTAAAAGATGGTATTTAACAGTTTCAGCTTATGTGTAATTAGTTTTATCCATAGATAAATTTAAAAAAAATTTAATATATTATATGAGTATTAAATATTGAATGTACCTTATAATATGTTCCATTTAAATGATTTAATTATGAAATACGGACATTTTTGACTTTTTTTTTCCAACACGATCCTATATTCAAAAGTTGCACTTCGGTGGTCAAAATCGTATGCAGCATTTTCGAAAAAATCAATATTGCAATCAATTTAACTTTTATTCGTTTGAAAATAGGGAAAGTTTAGATTGTTTTTTTGACATTATGCATTAATTATCAATATTAAATTAATTCATGCATGTTGTCTGCAACAAATGCGACAAAAATTGATTAAATATGACATCCTTACAAATTTTCTTAAGTTTTTACTCCATATTTATGAAACACACAAAAACACCTAGTATAAGTTTATTTATAGATTTTTTTTTAAAAAAATACTCGTCAAAAGATGATACTAATTCTATTTTTTTTATAAAAATATATGGTTTTTATTTACATAATGATACTAATCCTAATTTTGTAGCGAAATAAACAGATCCAAAGTGAATGAAAAATAACGAGACATGGTCTCTTTTCACATCATCCTAATTTCGTGGTCAAATTTCCCACGATTATGGAAAAATCATGTCTAAATCCTCTGTTTGCAATCCCAATATATGTATGGAATTACACTAAAAAAACATGTCGGATAAAGACAGATCATGACTATAATTTGCACATCTCTTTCAATGAAACAGAAAGTGCACGTATTCATACCTTGAAATCAAATATATGCTCTATTTCTCAATTTGTGTATGTAAACTGAAATTTTTTTTTAAAAAAAATTGATATCTTGAGAGTTGGATACATAGTTTTTTAATTAGAATTATTTATTTTGTTAATCAGCAAATAATTATTCCATTTAGATTTTAACTTCTAAAATAATTTAATAAAAGTATTTTTATTTATAGTGGCATGATTTTATTCCCAAATTTTCGGAGAATAAGAAAGAAATGAATTTTTCATCTTGAAACCAAAATTTGATTAGGATATTAGTGCTTTTTTAAATTTAGTTAATACTAGTAGTATATTTTAAATTTATGATTCCTTTCACCACGAAGAATGTGGTGTGATAATGAGGGCAGATGCTTTACACAAAAATATTGGTAGATGCATTTTAAGTGAAGAAATGGTCTCACAATAGGATTTTCTCCATATTTAGAGTTTTCCTCATTAAATTCTTGTAAAATCATTGTTATCTATTTTCCTCATTAAATTCTTGGGCCTCTTGTGAGGATTGTATACAATTAAGGCAGGGGAATGATGCATAAAGGCGATTTATTCGATAAACTATAATCAATATTTTATGTTCATTTTTCATAGGCAGATAGAGAAATTTATAGGCCGTGCCAAGATGGACTCAAACCCACCCGAAACCTTTAAATCTCAAATATATTAACTACTAGTACACCACTAGGTCAATTCACACACGTTTTTAGTTTTTTCACGGGGCAGAGTTTTAATAGAAGGTTGAAAGTTTTTCGAAAACTTGTGATAATGTAGGGATTCGAAGAAAGGAGGATGAATATAGTGTGATTATAGACATTTTTATCTATAGCAAATTTTATTGCCAATTTGGAATTATTTTCTTCTTTTTGTTTCTTATTCTTTTCTCCCAAGTGGGATATTATTTTTTTCTCATTTGATTTTCCATTTATGATATAAATTCTTTTCCTGGGGGTTAGACCAAGAGTAATCACCGACAGACTATGTGACTATATTATGTGCTGATTTGTTAGTATTTTGAAGAGTGGGACAACTGACCTAAAGATTAAATTAGACAATGCTCCATACCCAAAAATAAATTACCTGACTATTTGATTAAGGATGAACAAATCTCATACCACTCGACCACACTCTTGGAGTATGTTATTGTAAAATGTTTCGAGTCCATTATTGGCATAATATGTACAATTGTTATTAGGTATGCAAATTACTAAACATGACATCCGATTTTGAGAAGCTCCAAAATGGAAAGCTGAAGCTTTTGTCTTGTGATGGCCACATCCCATGTGTGGAAAATGGAGACAATCATGTATTGTGCTGGAATTTCACCATATAATCATATTATTATTATTTCATACGAAATTACATATTATATCGTCCTCTATCTTATTTACTTTTATCAAATAGTATAATTCAAAAATTCACATACCATAGAATTTTTATCTATATATATACCCTCTGGCAACTTTTTCTAAATTTTGGAAGTCGTTTTGTGATGAGTTGGAATACATGTGTGTATTTATATTTTATTTACTATACAAAATTAGACGTGTGCTAATTTCTGAAATTTTCTTGTACTATTTGCTAAAATGTTGTTCCCTAACAATTTTAGAAAATCACTGAATTTCTGCAATTCGTACATTTATTTATGTACGTAGATTGTGTAATGTCTACATGAAATTTATTTAGTTAGTTTTTGTCTGACGTTAAAAAAATGTACTCTATTTTGCTAGTATATGGTGTAAGTAATAATGATAAATTAATACTCCATTTAACTTGATGTCAATTTAATTTTTTTATACGAAATTCACTAGATAATATAAATCATTAATCAGATTTTTCTACTTCATTTTTTACATAAAAAGGATTTTTAAAATATACTAAGGCTCGTTTGGTACGAGTGAACTATATAATATATTTATACATACGACCCGTTATAATTCAAATGAGCTAGTATAATATAATTAATACGAATCTTAGTTATCACTAATATTTTATATGAACTTATAATATATCATACCAAACCATGGATTATATCTTATTTATATTTTAATAATGTGAACCAAACATGATAAATCCATGATCACATCTTATCTTACACAACAAACAAGCCTTAATATTAATAAACTTATTTAATCATTAGATATTGTTGTACCAAAACTATTTTAACACATGCACACTTCTTACATTGTTCGAGTCCAATTCATTGGACTGACACTTATCCAGCTTGCCTTAGGAGTATTATTTTGTACATGATTAATTGAATTTCTTTCCAAAAAACCCTAAATTAATGCCACAATATGTAATTAATAAAACCAAAATCACCTCACCCAAAAAAACTTATAATTAACACTTTTTCTTTGTAAATTTTGCTAATGGAGAATTCATATGTAGTTGTGCACTGGCTTTGGCACTGAGCCAAAGGGCCATGAATGATCAAGACACACCAGTAAATATTTCTCGTAAAAATACCCATTTTTTCACATTCATATATTATTGGAAATTGCAGTCTATGGGGACTACCAAACTGCTCCCTCATAAACTAACAAATCCACAAAAAACAAGCACAAAAATAACACAAAAATAAAATTTAAATTAAAACACACACTCTCCCATTTCAATTCCAAAAAGAGCATGCCACCTCTCACCCCCACCCTGCCCCACCCACCCCACCTCTAATTCCCGCAAATATAATTTTCAAAATCAAAGTTGGACAAATATCACAACATATAGCCTGTAAATTTGGAAACAAAACAATACAAATATTTTCATTCTTTGTAACACAACTAAAATTGGTAAAAAAATAATCCCACCACCCCTTGTATGAAAAAAGTATATTTATAATAAGATCTCCTCTGCTCAAAGTGACTGACATTAGAGATACACAAATACATATACACATACACTAATGTGCAATCCCATAGTATTATATATATCACACTCCTCCAACAAAAACACACAATTGCAAGTTTTTTTTAAGTAAACAAATCTCCTCCATAATATGTGCAATCCCAACCCCATCCCTCCTCTCTCCGACCACAAACACTACCCCTCTCCTCCGCCTCCTCCGCCGCCTTGCCACCTCTACCTCGACCTCATTTCCCTCAAGCCCCCCACCAAACCCCCGCCACCTCGGATCACCGCCTCCGAGGTGGCCTCCGAGGCCAAATCCCTCCTCTCCCTCGCCTTTCCTATAGCTCTAACGGCTCTTGTCCTCTACTCCCGCTCCATGCTCTCCATGCTCTTTCTAGGCCGCCTCGGCGAAGCAGAGCTCGCCGCAGGCGCCCTAGCCATCGCCTTCGCCAACATCACCGGCTACTCCGTCCTCTCCGGCCTCGCCCTCGGCATGGAGCCGCTATGCTCCCAAGCCTTCGGCGCGAAGCGGCCGGAGCTTCTCTCCCTCACTCTCCACCGCTCTATACTCTTCCTCCTCCTTTGCTCCATCCCAATTGCCTTTCTTTGGCTAAACATTTCCAGTATTCTTCTCTATTTACACCAAGACCCCAGCATCACCGCCCTGGCCCACACATATCTTCTCTTTTCCCTCCCTGATCTCATCACTAATTCCATTTTCCACCCCATAAGAATCTACCTTCGCGCCCAAGGCATCAACCACCCCCTCACCGTCGCCTCCCTCGTCGGCGCCGCCTTCCACCTCCCCCTCAACTTCCTCCTCGTCTCCCGCCTCGGCCTCGGCGCGGCCGGGGTGGCCGCGGCCTCGGCCGCGTCCAACGCGGCCGCCCTGGCCGCGCTGGCGGCCTGGGTCCGCGGGTCGGCCGCGTGGACGCGGCCGACCCTGGACTGCGTCCGCGGCTGGGCGCCGCTGGCGCGCCTGGCGGCGCCCAGCTGCGTCTCAGTCTGTCTGGAGTGGTGGTGGTACGAGATCATGATAGTGCTCTGCGGTCTGCTGGCGGACCCCAGAGCGACTGTCGCGTCGATGGGAGTGTTGATCCAAACGACGTCGCTGCTGTACGTGTTCCCCTCGTCCCTGGGTCTGGCGGTGTCGACCCGGGTGGGGAACGAGCTGGGCGCGAACCGGCCGGGGAAGGCCCGGATTTCGGCCGTCATATCGATATTCCTGGCCGGGCTGATGGGCGTGTCCGCGATGGCGTTCGCGGCCGCAGTGCGGACGTCCTGGGCCAGGATGTACACTGCGGACGCGGACGTCGTCCGTCTGACGGCCGCGGCCCTGCCCATACTCGGCCTCTGCGAGCTGGGGAACTGCCCGCAGACGGTCGGGTGCGGGGTCGTGCGCGGGACGGCGCGGCCGTCGACGGCGGCGAACGTGAACCTCGGCGCGTTTTACCTGGTCGGAATGCCGGTGGCGGTCGGGCTCGGGTTCATGCTCGGGGTGGGCTTCTGCGGGCTGTGGATCGGGCTCCTCTCGGCCCAAGTGTGCTGCGCCGGGCTCATGCTGTATGTGGTGGGGACCACCAACTGGGAGTACGAGGCGATGAGGGCGCAGCTGCTCACGTGCGCCGCCGGATGTGCTGACGCGGCACTGCCACGTGAGGCTGACGTGGAGGACGGGCGGCCCTTGATTTGCGTTTCCGTGGCGTCATCGTGATTGTTGAAATCCAAATCTAATGTAATTTTTTCACTAGGAATTTTATTTCCTCTAATTTTATTTTTTATTCCCATTCTAATTCGAGCTCTGCTGTGAGTGAATCAGTGATTTTTTTGGGGGGATTTGGATATATTTTTGTAAAAATGGAAAATCAAGATGAGTGGTATATGAGATTTTTTATTCCCCTTTTTCAACTTTAAATATCTTGCCTATTTCAATTTTATTGGAAGTATACATGTAGGGATATTTATTTAAATGGCCTTTTACCTTTATAATTGGTCACTAATCATAGTGTTTTTTGACTTTAGTCATCTACAGCCGCTTATACAAACTTTGTAAGTATATTTAATTCGAAATATTATTGGTGTGATAAGTAAGTATATACTGCGTATTTGACATAAATAAAACATATAGAATTCGACGGATTTTTAAAAAGTACATTTGAAAACTCAAGTAAACATACGCCAAGAAAGAACAACAAATATTGAGTAATGAATAACAAGAAATTGCACTTATATATTACGAATTAAATTTCAAAACAGATAAGGGAGTAGAATAATTTTCCTTTGTTATAAAGTTCTCATGTTTTTAATTGATCTCTTATTCTAAGCAAAGACGGATCCTGTGGGGTTGGGGCCGACCGATCCACTGCCGCCCACGAGGGCTGGAAAAATTCTATTAAATCTGGTTTTTTAGAGTTGTTGCAGATCCACGTACGTTGTAGCAGTTCCATACAAATCTTATGAGATTGGTGTTTACTTTTGTGCTTTGTATGTCACCCATTTTGAACGACAATCGTTGCACTGCCTGACTGCCTCCATCTCCTGACGTCAGTGTCGACCTTTTTCACTGTGTCCAACCCCACAATTTACATTTTTTTGGATGTGTCGTTGATTCTATGTCAATCTACCTAGAGTGCATGTATAAATTGCGGATAGCAACCTGATGTTGAATTGTCCCTTGATATGAAACATGCATTGTGTTGTTGTCATACCCTTTGGAGTTTGGAAGTTGGAACCAAACTTGGATATAATGAGAGTTCAAGAAATTAGCTTAATTAGATAATGATTGAGAAAATGAAATCCAATGTTGAGTGATTATTTGATTAAAGATAATTTCATCATGAATTCACCTTGATTAGAGTCAAGGTTAGGTCATCATTCCATGGGTGTAACTCCATGAGCTGCCATTCCAAACTATCGAATCTTTTAATAAAATTATCAATATTACATATCAAACAAAATAAAATATCTCAAAAGACTAATTCATTAAAAGAAAAAAAATCATTTAATATATAAAACCTTATATTTATTGTCTTACATAATTGATGTGAGTCACTGGAAATTATATAATCTCTTAACTATAGTCTTATGTCGTTACAGAATTAAAAGTCACTTTCATTTATTTATTTAACTTTGTCGTGAAGTGTAAACTAGTTCGAAGCAGTCACGCACATGACATTCCCAACTTATATAAAAACAAATCATCAATAATTTATTTGGATCCAAAGCATTGGAATTAACCGCTTACTTTCTTTATACATTGAAATATTCATCTTTTAATTTTCATCATAAATATTTTTTACAATAGAATACAGTTTACATTTAGTTTTTTTTATAATAATAATAAGGGGTCAAATTTAATTGTTGTCATTTCGATGATAATCTCTAAGAAGGATTTTGTCTAATCAAGCTGCAATAATTTTGTCGCAAAATTTGGTGTAAAATAATTATGAAAACATTTCACTGCTTCACCTAAAATATTGATGTGAAATTGTATCAAATGAGAGGGAAACATATAAGTTTGTTGTCTGTAAAATAAGAAGCAGAGGCAATGGTGTGGCAGGGATTTTCCTCCTACTATTGCATTTCTTGTGCCTTCCAAACCCCACTACTCCTATTTTCAATTTTTGCATATCATCATCAACTTATTTTTATTAATATTAAAGAAAATCAATATTGCATCCTCATTTAGTATGTGATTACGGTGGTTTGAACTTTCGATTTATTAATTAAAGACATGTCTTCTTTCTTGGCTCGGTGCCCCATTCAGAGACTATGCAAAGCGAACTTGGACATCAGCACAGACACAGTTCTATGTCATATTATGGTCCAAATGGGACATCCGCAATAAAGTTGCATTCCAAAGTTTCGATCTCAATTGGGAGTTCGAGAAGAAGTGACTCTTCTATCGTCTCGAAACTTGGATAAGTGGTTGGTGCTCGGAACTTCCCTTTAACTGTAACATATGTTTGAAAATTTCAACGACATTAGCATCTGGGCAAACTCAATGCTTCCACCAAAAAGATGATTCGGCTCACAACTGGGTGATTACTATTTTTGCAGGTACTATTTATTGCGGTCGTCTAGCCTTTGGTGTTGTTATTTGCCTTTGTGTTGCCTATCAGTTGGTTTTCATTGTTCGCATCTACTATTGAACTTTGAGCTCGGCCATTTGAGAGTCTAGAGCTTGTTTTTTATCATACAAAAAATATATAAACAAAGAGAAACATTTCACCAACTAAATTACATTTTATCGTCGATTTCGGACATAGAATCGTTGCAGAAAAACACTCACTACGAACTGCTAAAAAACAATACTAAGTATATGAATATTATATCCCTCATGTGTTTTCTGAACCAATTTTATATGTTAAAAAAATTATTATTAGACCAATATGGCAATATCAATCAAATTATACACAAACATATATATACAACGTGGATACTGAGGCTATACACGTTGTAAGCTCAGAAAAAATTGGGGTTTAGAATCTACTGGGGCCCGGCCCGTTCCCATCACATGATTCATATCCATCACATTTTGTTGCAAATTTGTAGAAAAACTTTCTGCCAATTTTGTATGTTTTTCAATTGGATTTTCTTGATTTTTACAAAATTTTCGTTTTCTTTTTAAAAAAAAATACTAAATAATATTCAAAGTTATACCTCATTTGAAGGTCAAATTATTAAACGAGGGACCCTCTTGAATGGCGTAGAAAAATCTTAGATAAGATTTGAGAAAAGCCAAAAAAATAAAATGTATGGCCGTTATTTATGTGTTATTCATTAGTGTGCACTACATACAAAATATGTGTGTGATAAGTTATAAGTAAACATTATGATTGGAGAGGGAGACATGTATATAAATATTTTCTTTATTAATAATTCAAATAAAAGAAGTGAATTCATATAATAATCAAACCTTAATGAAAATTTTCCTAAGTTTTTGGAATAGGTAATCTCATATTTTATTTATGTATAATTCAAATGATTTTCTTACCTTGATTAAGTTGATTTTGCTCAATATAATGTTCAAAAATTTACATTACATCTTCAATATAGTTGATTATGTTTCATTATATGTTTAATTTGTTGTGATAGTATATTTTTATATAAAAAAATTGTAATTTTGACTTAACCGATGATTCTTGTTTAGAATTGTGCATGCCTTATAAAAGGAGATGTCATTATCCACGTAGACTAATGTACTGTTTACATAAGGTCTTGTCTCTTTATTTATATACATTCAACAACTAATTTAATCAATGCACGCAAACATTAATTAATATAGAAGAGGAACAATATTGGTTATCAAATAAACGTTGAAATTTCTATTCATTATTAGAAACAATAGCATGTCAAGTGGATATATGTAACATCATACATTTATTGAAAATAAACGTCATTTGAATTAATTATAGAAATAAGTCTAATATTGGTTGTACATAGTTTATTATACGTACCAATTAAAATTCTATTACTTTCATTATCATTAATGAGTGAGAAACTTAGAGAGTACCATGCATGTGTAGCACATCAATAATTACAAACATTTGGGTCTTGCTAGTTGCTCCATTAATATTGTCATAACTCATAGTACTACTTAAGATGCAAGAGCTTGCTTAAAATCCTTATATATTTATCAAGATAAATTTTATTTAATATAGATTTACAATACACAAGATCAAATATTTGGATTGTTACATGAGATACTTGAAAAAACATAAACATAAAAAATAGTTATGTATGTCTAAGCAAGCAAATATATGTAATGAGAGGGACTTAAGTCCTTACCAGTCTCTTCGTCCTTGTCTTTTTTATAATTTTAAATTTATGGAAATTGCTAAAAACTATATTCAGTCAGTACTAAATTTATGTTATTGAAGATCAAATAGTACATATAACAAGAGAACTGAAGCAAGGTCCAATCTTGAAAATATATACTACTACTACATAGATTATAAATAAGTAGATAGTAGTACTATATTTATTTAGATGCATTTGTGAGCATGGTGATCAGCTGATGGACCATGTCATTTTCTCTTCATTAACTGCACATTATTTATGTTTATAATATACAAGTACTTAAATATAAAATAAATAGACAATCTCATCATAGGCCATCATGCTTTTCACATGCATGCCCTCATTCACAATGCTGCAGTCCCTACATCCCACATCCTTTATTTTAGGCTAATCCTAAAAAAAATTATCTTACCTTCATAAAATTTTATATAATTTAAAAAGAATATAACTAGGGTTGGTCAGAAATGTCATGACCGCCCTTTGATTTGCAGAAAATTAAAGAAAATATCTTCTCTTTTAATGACAGTGCGTCTGAAAAATCCCTAAATTGACGACATGAGTATAGGATCACTTCTATTGCTAATATTTCTGAATTTATATGCATTGTATTTATATACGCAGTTAAAATAGGTAATTATATTAAATTGCATCGAACTCCAATTAATTATTAATTGATATTTTCTCGGAATTTAAATTAGTTTTATTATTGACTCACAAATAATGCGAATTTACATGAGCCATATTCTACACCTCACGATGATAAGAGAATGACCAAAATATTTAGTACTCCTAGATCAATTGACAACCAATTTCAATGCATAATGAAAGTATGAAACATTCTTAATTATAAGCAAAAGTAATAGTAATATGTTCCTCAAATTGTTAGGACACTACAAAACATAAAAAACTATGTGTATCCTTATCTTCACATATAGTATATAGTTTAACAACCAATATTGAAGAATTCACAAGTACCACAACCCTCCAACAAGACCATCATCATTTCCATCCCACTCCATTATACCTGTCTATATAATCCACACACATTCATTTTATAAATATATTGAGCAAAGTCCTAACAAATGCTGTAGACTGCAGTAGCCTAAGCATAGCCTTTGTCTACCTTGCAAGCAACAAAGATTCACTCTTTTCTAACATAACTGTCATCTCTTCATTTGGATGAATTATTTTCCTCTTTTTTTATTTCACCAATTGTTTCTTCTATAGGGTTCATCATAATTTATGCATGCATCAAATAATATATAATATATATACATATAAATATACACTACTCCATTTTTC
This sequence comes from Salvia hispanica, assembly GCF_023119035.1. NCBI lineage: Eukaryota > Viridiplantae > Streptophyta > Magnoliopsida > Lamiales > Lamiaceae > Salvia > Salvia hispanica. The sequence continues at coordinate 1,012,166 of NC_062970.1, read as the reverse complement.
AGCTATTATTAGTTGTCTAATTTGACGCGGCTCAAGTTTTAAATAAGACAGTTAACACAAAAGAAATAAAAAATACGCGACAATTATTCGCAGACGAATGAAGTATTGCTTTTGATAAATGTAAAAATACTCAAAGCCAAGGCTAGTAAGCATATAATACTTGACAATCAAAACAACACAATATAAATTCACTATACCACAAAAGTAATATACTAAAAGTTAACAAAAAAACAAACAAACATAACAATGTTTGTGGTTTTTGCTTCTCATCATGTTTTTTTTTTTTTTGGATTCCTTTGCTCTATTAGAGTTTATGTCTTTTTTAAGTTTATACATGTTGTTTTGTTTTGTTTGTTGGTTTAGTTGTTTTTCTTGTCCAGTTCTAGTCTTCGATAGTATTGTCTTATTTTTGTTGCGCGGTTTTGCACATGCAGTAGATCTTGTTTATTCTATATATGTTTAAGCCTTTTATTTTTTACAAAAATCAATGTTGAAAGTGCCTATATTTTTAGCAAACGTGTCGATCTCGCAACGTGTACAGCATGAGTGTGGTATTATAGGTGTGGATAATTGGTGGCATGCATATATTATCCCCTAGCTATCTAGCTTACTAGACCTTATTAATTGACTCCTACTACCATTAATTACCCCAAACCTGCATTATGCTTCAAGATTAGGAAGAATAATCTCTAAACTAAACACGGTTAATGTTCATTGGTTAACATTAAGATCTTGATATCTGCAATTAATCATTCACCCTCATGGCCTTTTTTTTATAATCAATTGTACCGCTATACGTTTGAAAATTGTATCTACATCCTAAATTATTTGCTTTAATACTATTATTTATATGAAAAATAGGTATTAAAAATGGTAGTATAACTGTTTTTACTATATTAAAATCAAATTAAATGAATAGAAAAACAAACAACGCTAAATATGCATGTACTAAACGAGTGTGGCACGCACGTAAAATATATTGCTTATCATTTCGTATATTAATACAAATATATTGATCAAAATTGATTAATAAATCATAGGGAAAGTTTTATCATAGAGACAAGACAAATATATTTTCCCGTAAATAGTGAAACCTAAAAGCTTAGACATTTATTGGGCTTTCTAGAAAGCCCATTTTTAATTAGATCTATATAATCTTTTGGGCTAGTATCAATATATAATCCAACCATTTGAAATTGACCCAAAAGCTAAAGTCTAGCCCAAAATTTTTGTGATTTATGACAATATTGTTTTCAGGAAAAGAGTTTTTAATTTATGAAATGAAATATTTTTTAAGACATTGGGGAAAAAAAATTTGGAGTCACTTATTGTTATGGCTCGGATTTTAAGAAAGAGTTGAAGTGTGTAATAAATGAAGTGAGATGATAGAGTGTGTAATAAATGAAGTGAGATGGTGGAGTTGGTTGAAGGTGGGTCCCTTTTGACTTTTGATTTTTGTTTTGATTTATTTTAATGTAGATAATGACATTTTTATGTAATTTTGATGAAGAATGAGGTAAAATTGTATGACTAAATATGGAAAATTCTAAAAGTGACTCTTAAACTGGGACGGACTTTTCAGGAAAAGAGTTTTTAATTTATGAAATGAAATATTTTTTAAGACATTGGGGAAAAAAAAAACTATTTTACCCATTCCATTGTTCATTTAGACAACAAACTATTTTCGTACATTTGTAGAATTTAGAAGTGTGTACTAGTATTCGACAAGAATATTCTGTCAAAACAAATCGTTTCGCAAAATAGGAAATGGAACCGAAATGATAAGCAATAAAACTACTGCACCGTTTGGCCTATTTTGGATGACAACTGTGTCACCGACCCAAATGACCTAGACCAAAACCTAATGAAATATGGAATCAATTTCTCATGCCATTTGCACCCATTCTTATCATCAACTAGAATTGTGTATTAGTCCATTTCCATCAAAATAATCCGATTATAAATAGAATTCGTGGAATCAGATACGGTGAATAAAGTTGTTGTCAACATGAGAAGGCATAAATGAATGTTGCAATCGTTACTGACGATGGTTAACAATGAATGACAGACGAAAAATGAAAGTGAATCTCAACCCAGAAAGTTGGAAATTTGTATGAAGCTGTCGGCATGAGAAGGCATAAATGAATGTGGCGATCGTCACTGACGATGGTTAACAATGAATGACAGACGAAGAATGGAAGTGAATCTCAACTCCAGAAAGTTGGAAATTTGCGTGAAGCTGTCATATTATGAATTTAACTATAACTTCAAAACTCGAATTTAATAGAGTTTTTTAGAATTGATGGACCCACTAGCTATGAGATGAGTTGATGCATTTGACCCACCTGAATATTCCATTGGTTTGGAGGAAGCACATGCCCACATGTTTTCATGGCATCGCCTTTGCTTGTCAATTACCTAAAATTGAACATGACCACCAAGTTGAATTAGACTTCCGTCCAAATCCAATAATTGAATACTCCTTTTTCTCCCTAAAAATATATACATTTGGTTTGACACAGATTTTCATATAAAATTGATAAAACAAGATAGAAATAAATAAAAAAAGTTTTTAAGTATTATTAATGGAGAATACATTTCATCTCATTAGAAAGAATTTTTTTTTAAAATTAAAATATTTATACTTTTTAGGGACAAATTAAAAAGAAATAATTTCATGCTTTTTAGAGATGGAGGGAGTAATATATTCTCCTTTCTCTCCTTTTCTACTTTCCATAAGAATTAATATCGAATCGTCTATTAAATTTTGATTATTTAGGTTTCATACATTGTATATTTTTAGACTTTTAACATTATTTTGCCGATTCGGACATATTAAATTGAGAAAATTGTTCGATGTAGTTCAAAAATCATATGACCGCTGAAAAGATGGAATTTTATTTTTCTATTTATATTTGAGTATCACATAATTTTGCCAACCAGTGGACACGTGCCATCATATGATAATAAAGAAAAATGTCTTATCACGAAAATATATTCCTAGTTTTATGAATTGTGTGGTGTTAAAGTATTACCCTGCCTAATAATCTTATCATGTTTCATTGCTTTAAAGGTTGGAAATTTGGAATTTATTTTGAAAGATTTTTTCGTTGTTTATCACTATTCTGGATCCACTTATTTATGATTTTCTCGCGATATTCTGCATTGAGTTTCTTGATATTTTATATATATTTGATACATTATCGATGATCAATCTTTAGAAATAAAAAGTCCAAGCTTAGGGGTCTTGAAGTTTTGATGTCCAAATAATTAACATGATTTTACTCTGATCTCTCCTTTTGAATTATATTTCTCTCAATTATATGTTATCAATTATGATCTTGAGTTTTGAGTCGGTGAGTCGATACTGCAGTTGTTATTGTTAGTAGACGATGAAAGACGAATGAAAATATAATAATATATTATTTTTATATAATCATTTGTCTCACATTGATCAAGATCAGTCCTTTTGAATTATATTTCTCTCAATTATATGTAATTAATTATGACATTGAGTTTCGAGCCCGTGAGTCGGTGCTGCCGTTGTTATTGTTAGTAGACGATGAAAGGCGACTGAGAATATAATGATATATTGTTTTTATATAATCATTGCTTTCACTATGACACGTAACTGTATATATTAATACAATATATTTCCCATGTGCTTGTGGATCTTAATATGCATGTTCCTAAATCTCTTACTTTGTTTATTTTAAATCTTATAGACTATACACACCTATATAAATATGTGTTCATGGAATTGTTGTTTTAGTATAGTACTACTCCAGTATCCATGTGATAAACATATATACTTAATTATATGTTGGAGATTTGAATTAGAGGATTGTGTCTTATTCATCTTTTTCCTGTGATAAAAGATTAAAGAGTGATGTGTTAGTATGGCCCAAAACTTTGAAATTGTGGTTGGCTTTTGGGTGAAGGTGTGTATTTTCGTGAGAATGGATATTTTAGTGATTGGTTGATGCTATTGCCTTGATTTATGCAAGTGTGCTTGGTTGATGCTCTTCTATGATTATTACTAGGTGTAATTTGTTGTTCCATCGATATTTTTAGTACTTGCTTTGTTGTTGTTATTTAATCATTTTTTGCCTGAATTCTTATGATCGTTATGGCTAGTGTTTTAACTATAAAGAACTATGACATCATTTGTGGACTCAACGTAAAAAAATATTCGCTGAAAAGAGTCAAATCACACATTTTTTTTACCATAACTAAAACCATGAAGCAATATTTTGTGCTATTTCGATATAGTAACAAGGTTTAAATCACTCTTTAATTTGGTAGATTAGGATTTTATAAGTATTTTGTTAGTTTATTGTGAATCACTATTGTATGTAGATTAGTTTGACCAATATTTGGGATAAGGGGATAATACAAAGAATAAATACAATGTTTAGAATTCATTCTTTTTAGTTCGAAAACAGCTGCAGAAATCTCACCACCCAAACCGTTGAAGTTAGGCACAAGGATGTGAAATTTGACCAAAATTTAATCATAGTTTATCCATTGAGCTTCATTTTAAAGTGGCTTTTAAGGTTCGGTATGAACTTCCCTTCTAAATTCTAATATTACACACTATACTGTTTAGTTTATTCAAAAATAATCGTTTTATTATTCAAGATTAAAGTATCCCAAGATGAATTAGCTTAATTGCAATCACTCAAGATAGTACTACAAATGAATGACAAGACTCTGTAATCCAAAATTGACATTTGATTTGGGATAAAGTATATTTGGCCCATAGATTTGTATTAAAATGACAATCCCTCTTAAAGTGAGATTGTAACACTACTCATATAGTAATATTATAAACACTACACAACAATCTGCTGGCCAAGAAAAATTTCTATATAGTGTATAAAATATTGCTGGTCGTCTTTTTCAAAAAAAATTTGTCACGTGGCAGCTTATTATTCATCCACGTATACAAATAATTGACTATGAATGATGGTATGGTATTATTTTAAAAGGTGGTGGCATCCTAACACTCCCCTTGGCCCATATTCATCAAATCGAGCAATATTAATAAGACAATCATTTCTAATTCATTAAACCGAATAACTTATTCTATCTACTTCATTAATATATGGAAAATAGAAAGAAAAGATGCCAATAAAAGGAAAATAACCAAAAAAGGAAATTCGTTTTGGGCATATCAAAATAGATCTTTTACTAGTAATATTGTTATCTAAATTAGATGGTTTAATCTTGGATTTCAGTGGGTTTCGATTTCGAACACCAAAACCATTGACTGAATATTACAATTTGCAAGTAAAAAGTGGATTAATTACAGATTCGGATAAGGTGAAAGACAAAACATCCAATTTAAATAAAGATGAGATTTTGGGTTGATTTTTGCCTAAGAATTGAAGAAAATCTTAAGACTAAAAATTGCATATATAAAGTTCTGATCTTGCCCTTCATCAATGTCATTTTCCTCTTCTTTTCAATAGTGTATTTCCTAAATATCTTTAAACTAGAAGACAAATCCCTCCCAACTCTCGAGAACCCATATAAATTTCCTCCATTAACTTCAGCCATGGTGGCTCTCTAATGGTCGAATCGTCTATCTAGGTTGAAATCACTGATACCCACCGCGAAAACCAACTAAAAGATTCGATCTTGGGCCGTAAATCTCGAATCCGGTGAGATGGGCAAAGTAGCTGTGGCGGCGACGGTGGTCTGCACGGCGGCGGTGTGCGCCGCCGCCGTTCTGTTGGTGAGGCGGCGGATGAGGAGCTCCGGCAAGTGGGCCGCGGCGGAGGCTGTTCTGAGGGAGCTGGAGGAGAAGTGCGCCACTCCCACCGCCAAGCTCCGCCGCGTGGCCGATGCTATGATGGTGGAGATGCACGCCGGCCTCGCAATCGAGGGCGGCAGCAAGCTCAAGATGCTCATCAGCTACGTGGATAACCTCCCCACAGGGTATGGTGTGAGCAAATGTGTTGTCCGATTTGATTTGATTAACAAGATTTGGTGATTTGGAGTGATGGTTAAGGGATTTGAAGTGCTGTGAGATTATGTGTTTTGTTCGAGATTTAGGGAAGTTGCTTTCTTTATCTGATTTGGTGTTTGAGAGTGATGGTTGAGGAATTTGAAGTGCTGTCAGATTGTGTGTTTTGTTCAGATTTAGGAAATTTGCTTTCTTTGTCTTGTTGATTCTCTCATTTTGATGATTATCATGATTTGGGTTGTGAGTATATGGGGATCCAAGTCTCTATCTACTATCTAGCTTAGTTGATTTGATGATAATCATGATTTGGGCGTTTTAGAGTGATGGTTAAGAAATTCGAAGTGCTGTCAGATTGTGATTTGTTCAAGATTTGGGAAATTTGGTTTCTTTATCTTGTTGATCCTCTCCATTCTGCAATGTTTTGAGTGCTAAAGTTGGTTGTGAGTATATGTCGATCCAAGTTAGTGTGCCTCTGTATCTAGCATAATTGATCTGATAATTATCAAGATTTGGTGTTTTGGAGTGATAGTTAAGGGGTTTGAAGTGATGTCAGATTATGTGGTTTGTTCAAGGTTTAGGAAATTTGCTTTCTTTATCGAGATTTGGTGCGTAAGAGTGATGCTTAAAGGAGTTGAAGTCAGGTTATGTGTTTTGTTCAAGATTTAAGAAATTTGATTTCTTTATCATGATTTGGTGTTTGAGAGTGATTATCAAGTCAGATCATGATTTGGTGTATAATGTCTGATTAGTAATTCGTATGGATCCAAGTTTATATCATCGTTTAGGCAAAGATCTATGATTATAGCTCTGGTTTTTGTAGTTCGATACTTCGATACAAAGACGATGAGTAAAATGTATGGCTAGTAACAAGATAATGCTCATCGTGTCTGTTTACGTCTTCCTACCTCGTGGTGCTCCAACCACTATCATCAATTAGAGAATAGAAATATGAAATGCTTCATCAATTTGGATTTGAAGCTGCCTGACATATTTCGTCTAAACATTCTCCATTTGAGATAGAGGACTCCGCACCTCTTAATAAACATATTCACTTCCACGTTGTGTGTTACCTCGACTTTTTTGATTTGTTGTCACTTGTCATCCTCTGGAGTCCTGTGACGAGAAGCATCAGCATTCCGTTTTCGTTATGATGGTTGTGTTTTCCGAGATCTATGAATATGGTGCTTTTCTACGTTTATTTCTTCTTATTTCTTGCTTAATCTTTTCAATCATGGGACACGTACCTAATATTTGGAGTTGTAGTGTTCTTCTGTTTGGGATTGGTGGTGGGACCCTCCCTTACCTTTTGCATTTCTAGTGCTTGTAGCTTTGTTCTTTTTGTATATTTTCAGTTTTTCCAATTCAAGCTTTCAGTTTTTTAAAGCTTATCATCATAGAAGTGGATGTTCTGCTTTTTTTTTTTACATTTGAAAACTGCTGTAAAAGAGTAAATGATGCTTCTTTCGAGATTGTGTACTTTCTGTTCTTATGAAATCCACAATTATAATCCGTAAGCTGAGCTAACTTAGCATAATTATGCATTTTGTTACATCCATTGAATATCCATGATTGGACAACTTTAGTAGTCTTTTGTGCTTATATGATTAGTCTGTTAAATCATAATAGAACTGACGATGAATGAATCATGTGGTCCTGTTGTCCATTTAGTTTACTTTAGTAAACAGTGCTGTCATTGTTTAAAGATAACGTCAACCGAAAAAAATGTATAATTTCATAGCTTAAGAAGAAACTATCCAAAAAAAAAGACTCCCTTTCTCTTTTGTGGCTTAGTTTGCCAATATGAGCAATAAGATTCGCCTGGCAAGGGTGTGATCCTCGTATTTTCTGTTCAGGAATGAAAAGGGATTGTTCTATGCATTGGACCTTGGTGGAACAAACTTCCGTGTTATGCGAGTCCAGTTAGGTGGCAAAGACAATCCAATCAAGCAGGAGTTTGATGAAGTATCGATTCCTCCACAACTGATGACAAGTTCATGTAATGTGAGTACATTCTCGTGGCTTGAAATGCTGACTTTGATTATCTCCATTAGCTGATGCTCTTTTTTAATTCAGGAACTATTTGATTTCATTGCCGAGGCACTAGCAAAATTTGTTGCTACAGAAGGCGATGACTTTCATCTTCCACCCGGAAGGCAAAGGGAGCTTGGTTTCACCTTTTCCTTTCCAGTTCGACAATTATCGTTAGCATCAGGAACCCTAATCAACTGGACGAAAGGCTTCCTTATCGAAGATGCGGTTTGTTTCTTCCTTCCTTCTTTAACCACCTTTAAAGTATCACTATGTTGAAAATAAAATTTTCCGAGTATGTGTTCATGACTTCATGTTGCCACTAATCTAGTTAATCTTATCATGTCAACCCGAAACATGTCTTGTTTATACGAATTGCCACATCTACTTAAATCAATTAACCTAGAAATATATCTGTTTCAGATATCAGTGTTCTGTTGCATTATCAATTTTTTGGCTTTTCGTAGATCGGACAAGATGTCGTTGCAGAGCTAACGAAAGCAATGGAAAGAGTTGGTCTTGATATGCGTGTGACTGCATTGGTGAGTCTTTCTTCCTTACGAGTTACGAGATCTTGGTTTGTTTGTTTGTTTGTTTGTTTGTCTGCTTGTAAGGCAAGTACACTAATCTAATCTAAGACTAGCTATGCTTTCAATTCTAACTCGGTAAATAACTATTAAGTATTAACAAAACACACCCAAAGAATCGACTTTATTTTCTCTCTTTCTTTTTTCAAATCTGAATCCGGTCGACTTTCTTTGCTGATTCATTGACCATGTAAGGTTTGGAAATGATCGATTCATTGAATTTTAATGTAATTTCGTTTTATTACATGATCATTTTATTGAGTTAAAATTGAAAAATGGGCTAATATTGGGTTATAATAGTGTATGTTTCTCTTTGTTTAATGATAACTAATTAATGTTCACTATATTGTAATAATATTTTAGGTTTATAGTTTTTAGTTATTACTTGATAATTATATATGCTAATATCTGACTACAATCAGCAATTTTTTCAAGCACGGGTTTTTAAAAAATCTTGTGTTTATATTGTGAGTGGAATAGGTCTCACTTTGGTGTTGGTTCATATTGCGAGAACAGAGAGTATCACACTTTAGACGTATTGAACGAAGAGAGTATTAAATATGTATGAATGTGAATGTCACATTGTTCATTTTTATATGCGCGTCTATGAAGATTGCTGTCCTGTTTGTTCATTGCAGGTCAATGATACCGTTGGAACCTTAGCTGGAGGACGATACACCAATCCGGATGTCGTTGCTGCTGTGATCCTTGGGACGGGAACTAATGCTGCTTATGTCGAACGGGCACATGCAATTCCAAAATGGCAGGGTCTGCTACCTAAAAGCGGAGAAATGGTTGGTGCTTTTTTGAAAAGATTTCATCGATTAATACTCGTAGATTCTGGCTATACGTAAAGTAACTGACATTCCTTCTTACTGGAGGTTATAAACATGGAGTGGGGTAATTTTCGCTCGTCACATCTTCCACTTACAGTGTACGATTACGCTCTCGATGCTGAGAGTTTGAATCCTGGAGATCAGGTACTCGATTAACCTACATTTGTATTGCTTTTTATTGTCCAAAGCTGTAAAATATACTGAGGATATTTTGGCATCTGTGTATGTTTTTCTTGCTGCTGCAGATTTTCGAGAAGTTGATTTCTGGCATGTATCTTGGAGAAATTGTGCGTATAGTTTTATGCACGATGGCTGAAAAGGCATCCTTTTTCGGTGATACAATCCCGCCCAAACTCAATATCCCATTCATACTGAGGTAAGCAATGGCGCTCTAGATAGAAAAAACATTCTTGAACGGTCGTGTGTCTCTTTCGTTTCTTGCTGTGGGCTATATTTGTCGTATGGCGTCTTGAGATTTAATTTCACATGTTAATGTCGATTTATAATCCAATAGGGAAAAAAAAACCCTTTCGTCTTGCTAGTGTTTGTGACTTTGGTCAAATTCTGTTATGTCAAATTTAAAAATCAGCCGGAAAAACCATGAAGTTCGGATTTTACGAAATTATCCCATGTTGCAATATATTTGTGGATGTTTTCCAACCAATCCACATTATTTTCTATATGAATAGATGACATTATTTAACTAACTAGTTGTGACATCCACGTATGATTTCCCGGTTGTCATATCAGATAGTATAATTTTACTTGTCATGGGATATATTGCGAACAAATCAAACTTTGTGGTTTTTTTTTCCGGCCGATTTTTAACGTTGCGGGACATTACTAAAGTTTGGCCAAATTTCATGATTTTTTATATTTTGCCCTATTTTTTTTTATCTATGTATAGCTAAATTACAAATGCTACACACAACACAGGACCCCCGACATGTCGGCTATGCACCACGACACCTCTCCCGATCTCAAGGTTGTCGGGAGCAAACTGAAGGACATCCTAGAGGTACTCGCTCCCTCCTGAGTACGAAACTCAGTTACTTTTACCTCGATATCTGCAGTTCGCTGACTCTTAATCCCTTCACGGGCAGGTACCCAACTCCTGCCTGACAATGAGGAAAATCGTCGTGGCGATATGTGACATCGTCGCCACGCGCGGGGCCCGCCTCTCCGCGGCCGGCATCGTGGGCATCCTCACGAAGCTGGAGAGGGACGCCCCGAAAGAGGGAGAGAAGCAGCAGAGGTCGGTCATAGCTTTGGACGGCGGACTGTTCGAGCACTACACCAAATTCAGGGAGTGCATGAAGGCCACGCTCGACGAGCTGCTGGGAGAGGTCTCGGACAGCGTCGTGATCGAGCTTTCGAACGACGGGTCGGGGATCGGAGCCGCCCTCCTGGCGGCCTCCCATTCGCAGTACCTCGAAGTCGAAGAAGAATCTTGAAGGTGTACAATTTCTGGTTAGTTTTTGTAGTATTTGTGGGAACTATGTATGCCTATATACTTGGATGCCTTTGAAAGGAAGACACAGGCAGCGGTGGAATGGAAGGAGATGAATAAATTGAGGGATTTACAAATATTTGATCATTTTTAGGCCTAAGTTATAATAATTAATGAGAAACTGATTTTCATTGTTAGTATCTTTTGACACTATTGATTTGTTCTATTTTTTTGCTTTATGCAATATTTTCATTACTTCAAATGTGGCGACGGGTGCACTAACGTCAGTGCACCCGGCCACAATGAACACACGACGCTGCAGCAGCAACGAAGTCTGTTTTTGATTGGAGAGGAAAAGTCTTACAGTGATTATTTCTCACATAAATGTGACAACCTTTATTCTGATGAATTACATATTGCATAACACTGAAATCACACAGACAAAGAAAGGAACACCATTCATGATTAACACCATCATTAACACCAACTTTACCGGCTTAGATCGGCTGAATCGATACCTTGTTAAGCCTCTCGAGGGCCAGAATCAGCGCCTGCGTGCCCAGATCGCCCTCGCCGTGAGCCTGAAGCGACACGTAGAGCTGCTGCGCCAAGGCCAGCCCCGGCAGCGACAGCCCCATGCTCTGGCATTCCCTCAAACAAATCCCCAAATCCTTCACGAAATGGTTCACGTAGAATCCCGCCTCAAAATCCCTCTTTAAAATCCTCGTGCCGTACAAGTCGAGCGATTTCGATCCGGCAGCGCCGGTTGAAATCGCGGTGAGATAGTTCTCCAAATCAAGACCGGCCTTATGCGCGTAGATCAAACCCTCGCACAATCCCACCATCGTCGTTGCAATTGTCACCTAATATTATCAGTACAAAATGTTTTTTCATTGTTTCATGATTTACGTATCAATTTAATATATTTTGTCGCTGTACCTATGAGACGTACGAAAAATGAAACAATTTATGAAATTTCTAGTAACAAATGATTTTTTTTACTACCGTAAAACAATAATGAAACATTTTGTATGGACGATATAATTGCCCCGCACCTGATTCGCCAATTTACAGAATTGCCCCTTCCCGGGGCCGCCCATGTAGTAAACCCTACCGAGGCAGCCGAGGAGGGGGGTCAATCGGGTGACGACGGCCTCGTCTCCGCCGGCGAAGATCGAGAGGGCGGCGAGGCGGGCGCCGCGGTCGCCGCCGGAGACGGGGGCGTCGACGGCGGAGGAGCCGGCGGCGGCGGCGGCGGAGTGGATCTCGACGGCGAGGGAGGGGTCGGAGGTGGTCATGTCGACGAGGGCGCCGCCGGGGCGGAGGCCGGCGAGGGCGCCGGAGGAGGGGTCGAGGAGGACGTGGCGGACGTCGGAGGGGAAGCCGACGATGGAGAAGACGACGTCGGATTGGGAGGCGAGGGATCTGGGGGAGTCGGCCCAGTGGGCCCCCATGGAGAGGAGGGTTTGGGCCTTGGATTTGGTGCGGGTGAAGACGGTGACGGCGTAGCCGGCCTTGAGGAGGTGGGAGCACATCGAGCTGCCCATCACGCCCGTGCCGATCCAGCCGAGCTTGGTGGCGGCGGGGGTGATGGGGGCGGCGGCGGAGGAGGAGGACATGGTGCGGCGGGGGAGGAGGGGTGAGGGAGGGAGTGAGCGGCGGAGGGATAACAGGCGCATTTTTCTGATTAGGTGATGATGATGATGTGTTGGTTTGGACTTTTCTAAGGGTATTTTGGTAATTTCATATGATAATTACTAATTTAATTTTTGCCAAATTAGCAAATAGTACTAAATCATTAGTTATCGATTTTAGAAAATATTCCGTCAGTCCCCGACAAGAATCATATTCAATCTGTCCATGATAATTTATCACAGTTTGATTCGACACGAATTTCAGAGAATATAGTAATCCTAGTACTCTCTCCGTTTCGCTATAGTTGAGGCGGAACTTTTGGGCATGGAGTTTTAGAAATGAATGTTGGGTGTGTTAAATAAATAAATAAATAAGTAAGAGAAATGAAAAAGTAGAAAGAATAAAATAAGAGGGAGTAAAATAAGAAAGAAAAAAAATTACCAAATATGGAAATGACTTAACTATGAAGAAATTTCTCGAAATGGTAAAATGACTCAACTATGGTGAAACGAAGGGAATACTTAATAGAAAATAGGTTGAAAAGTTAATTGGATTAGAAGCTTTAAAGTTAATTGGATTAGAAGCTTTAGCTCCTTTACTGCTCCATTTCTTCGATTGCGGTTGCGATTATCGGATGGATAAGTTTCAGATTATCCAATTTTATTAATTTTGTCAAAGTAACTTTTTCGTTGTGACGGTCAAGACTAATTCTACTTCATCCGTCCCTATTTTTAGTCCACTTTGTGTTGGACACGAGTTTTAAAATATGTAAGGAAAAGTGAGTTAAGAAACATAAAGAAACTTGAGTTGAAAAAATGAGTGAAATGTAAGTCTCATTTAGAAATGAATTAGTAGAATGTGTAACCTGCTTATTATTCATGATAAGGTGTAAAAGCAGACAATAAATAAGGGACGAGCGAAAACAACAAATGTTGAGAAAAAAAAATAGGGAATGGATGGAGTATATGATATTATCACCATATTAGTACTAGATTTTCTTTATCAAATCAGAAAAAAAGAATTTATAAAAACCAATGTTATCTAATTTAACTACCCGAATAACATAGATTTGGTAACACAATAATAGACACATTTAAACGCAATAGTACTATTTTGACATTGCATAACTTTTTTATTTTTTCAAACCACATAAGTCTAAAGAAACGACGAATAGCATCCTTGTCCCTTTTTTCAAGGATGGAATATTCTCTGCATTGGATCTCATAGCATACTAAATATATCGACCTTAGTAAAAATATGAATCGAATCTAATACTAGTAGTATTTCAGTAGTCGATTCAAATATTCAGATTAGTACATCATCCTATTTCTATTGTTTTGAAGAGGATGCAATTAATTCCATTGACTGTTGGAGTTTTGAATAGACTTAGAGCATCTCTAATGACGGACGTTGGGTCGGACTTTCGCGACGGGCGATCGGGACGTCCGCCATTGGAACAAAATAAGTCGGACATGGACGTCCCGTGAGGACACCGGACGTCCTCGGATATCCTGGCGACGAGCGGGTGGACGTCCGCCGCGGACGTCCGAGTTTTATAAAAAAAAAATTAAAAAAAAAAACTCTATATACCGCATGGGAAGGGCGGATTGTGATGGGGAAGTCCTAGTGACGTGGCAGAAAGTGTTTTTGGAAGTTCTAGTGGATGTCTGAATGGGACATCCGTGCATTGAGATGCTCTTATAGTAGTTGTTAAAGACTCAAAGATTATTTTCAAGAAATGCAAACACATGTGGCAACATTTTCATTGATCGAATTATAAAACCAAATGAATCAATGCAATGATACAAAAAAAACCCTGATATTTCACATGGTATGATCTTTTTGGTGGACACTTTGATGTCTAAAATCTCAAACATTAGCTTGTTCAGTTCCGTTATACACCATTGTCACGTCTTAAATAATCACATTAACACGTATACATACTATTAATAAATGTATATTTATAAAAAAAACAAACTATGTGCCGGCCCCATTTTCGAGTGCCAAATAGCAAGTTGGGTTGCATTGTGCAATCAACCAGATAATAGACAGCTACTTTGCTTGTCCTAAAGAATTGAATTATTTATTTATTCTACTTACTTATTTTAGAGAAATATTTGAAAAATAATTATGGGACTTTCAAATTCTTCTCAAAAGTTGGGATCTTTCTTATCATTAAAGTAATCAAAGTTTAATTAAATTAATATTTTACTTCTATATATCTCCAACGTCTTAAGACAAATATAACAAGGTTTTGGCCTTTTAAAATTTTGAGACAAATCTTTCTAATTATCATTAATGTAATCAAAGTTTAAATATTACATAAACCGTTCATAATCTAGTTTCATTAATAGTGCACCTCTAGTAGTTTTTTTTTTTATAGAATACTACATTTTCATAATTTCAAGACAGTTTATATAAAATACAATTTTTTTTCTGAAATCTAGAAAATTCAGTTTTATTATTTCACTACCGATAAATTTTTATTATATATAGACTATAATATACCATTTCCATTTTTCATTTCTCAAATGTATATAAACAACAGGGTGTATTTGTTGTACTTAATAATAAACGTTGGAAAATAGGTTTATTCCTTTCTATCAATAAAATTCCATTTAAAAATTCTCAACCATTGAAAAAACAAATTTTATACGTCTCTTCTCCAAAGATATACTATCATGTATTCATGTGACATCTTGACCTATTAGATAGCTTTTCGAAATAAAATATTATACTAATAGGTGACATATGTCCTTAAGCAAACATACTTTCTATTGATTCTAGGGATATTTATGGAATATTCTATCAATATAATTGAACAATGAAAGTTGTTGAGTGAATTTGGACAATAAATTATTCCTCCCGATTTTGTATTCAACCAATTTGATATTTTAATCATGTCGTACTATTAATATATTTGTATTTTTTTTTATATTGATTCAATCTCTAATAGTAGTATGTTAATTTTTTTTTGTTATTGTTTTTTGTTTTAAACCATAATTGATTGTAATTTCATATATACTTATGGTCTATAAATTTTACAATTTTAATCATATTAGTGATACGATGGACCATGCATATCATCCCACTGTCAAAATAACAAATAAAAAATAATTTGTTTTGTTGCTATATTGATTTTACCCCATAATATATGACTCATCGGAAGGCAAATCATATAAATGATCCCAACAAGCAATATGGTGTATATATATAATTGTAATAACATCAAACATCGGTGTCACTAACTTTAGTTTCTTGATTTTGTGATTGTACCACTTTGTGGGTTAGGTTCATTTTCAATCATATACTATTAGATTTATGAATTTTAATTATGATAATACAGTTATTATTTTAAATCACACGCTACACATAGCACAACCACCGCAGACTGACTAAAATTTTATGTTAAAAATGGAACATCATTAAGTGGTATTTATTTTGCATTAAATGCAGAGGCATCCCGTTGCAATTTCAGTAAATTCAATTTATGTCATAGGTTCATTAAACTCGAAATTAAATAAATAAATACCACAAATACTTTACCACTTTATTTAAAAAATATTTCATAGTCATGCTTACTTAATTTTGATATTCTGAAATGGTATAAAATAATACTTGTATGATTTCGGCATCAAGATAAATCTTGTAATAAAAGGCTATACTTAGTTTGAACAAGAAATAGTAGTAATTTATTAACGAAACAATTATTTGTTCAACAAGGATATGTTGTAAGAAATCGGAACAAACCCTATTTCCATATTTTAAAATTCGATTTAAATTAGGCGGGATTATAATTTAAAATGGATATAATAAATAAATAAAATAACATGTGCAATGGGCTGGAATGGAAAATGACAGCGCATGTGATGATTCGAAGCATAAATTAGCATCTTCCTTCACCATTATTGCTGTACAATACCACCCCACACACATAAAGGAAAAATTTATGAAAAGTATAAGAATATTTGTTAAATGAATCTTGAAAACTGGCAGGAGAAATTACGAAGATTTAATATTGTTCACAATTATTATATGATAGTAAATATTATAATAATGTTGTGTATAAAATTGTTCATATGACACATAAATATCTTAATTTAGTAACGTGACCCACTATGTGTCGCATAAGTTACTTAACGACATCGTTTTGGTTTATGCAATTGCAAAAATAGCCTTAATCCAATCCAAGAATCAATCTATAGTCTTAGCCGTGATCCACCATATGCTTTCATCAACAACAACAACGTTCCATCGAAATTTTACATTGGAGCTAAACTATATCTTTCGCAACCATGGCTTCACCTTCATGATGGTCGGATTTGCCTATCATATATAAGTAGCCCATTGTCACCCATTCCTCGGAATTGAGTTGCCGCCACACAATGTCCTCCTCCTTGGACGAAGAACAATACCATCGATACTGAAATACCAACATCAAAACAATAAAAATCCAACTAATATAAAAAAATAACTCTCGATGCAAGGATTTGCATAGCATCATTAAGGATGCGACACTACAGTTTCAAATCCCAATGCATGAAGTTAAAATGATAGGGAGACCATCGACAACTCAAATTCGGTGGTACAATTTGACGCGACAATAACCCCAACACGAGCATTGCGACAAGAATCGCATTAGAAAGCCATGAATCGCACAACGACGCCATAAAATTCAATTTTTTTATTTTTAATAAACGACGTCGGCATTTTATATCTCAACCTACGACATCATTCAACTCGCCAGCCGTTCATCTACACATAATTTTCCGACTGCCACGTCACTCCTTCCCCAATTTGAAATTCTCTCAAAAATATTTTCACCCAAATGGATTCCATATTATCGATTAATCCAAATTGCGGACCAACCCAATATATAAAACAGGAAATAAAAAAAATTAAATTTGGAAAACAATTGATATTCTCCCTCTAAACAAATCCGTCCCACTATAAAATTACGCGGTTTCCTTAAAATTGCCCTCTCCTTTCTCTCTCTACTGTTCTTCTCTCTCTCTCTCCTATCACCGAGTTTCAAACTTTCTCATCCAATCCTCGGCGATCTAGGGAGAGAGAGGGAGAGAGATTAAGCTTATGTGTGTGCACACACACCTGTATGTATACTTTCCATTTCACCTGAATTTTAGGGCATCACATTGTGCTCGCTGCTTGATTTGAGATACCAAGGGGAGGAATCCAAGTTAGATTTATGGATTTCCTCATTTCAACGGAAATGCGATCGTTTGATTCTCTGTTATTCGCCGCGAGCAGAGGTTTATGCAGTCCAATTGCAATTTTTATTCAGATCCAGGTGAGCTACTACTGTTTTTTTTTTGTTGAAATTTTATTTGAATATTTGAGGAAACAACTGTGACTGATTTTTTGAACTATCGGAGTGTGGATTATCTAGTCATTTTTGTATTCTGGATCGGGAAAGGTGTATTCATTGACGTTGATTGATTTGAGCTAGTGAATGGTACTCATAGTAGCAGTTGTGCTTCTTAAAATGAGTTCAAATTAGCTGGATTTTGAGATTTGAGACGTCAAAAGTTTTGTGTTAGTTTGTCTTACAGGTTGCTGTTAAATGAATTGGTATGTTATCCAGGATTTATGCCAAATATTTCTAGAGGTAGATAGAGGCACAGTGGTGCTGGATGCTTGATTATATGGATTCGGAAGCAGACTTTTGCTTTTGCGAAAGTAGGTTTGCGTTCGTAATCTTTACTGAAGCGCTCTGCCCTGTTCCCATGGGCAGAGTTCTCGCGTAGGTGATATGGTGATGATGAAGGGCTATACAAATGTCGAAGACTAGTTTCTGATTATGTGATACCTACTGTAACTGAGAGATTTTGCCTTCCTTCGAATTTGGAGCTACAAGGCCGAAGGAGCTCGAGTTAATAGCTAGGACTTTACTTGGGATCCTATACTGAAATTATTCACAATAATCAATGTTAACAATGCTTGCGGTTTACATGTTATACTTATTTGTCAATCTGGGTGTGCTTTATTCACTGTTTGAGTTTTAGACTTCTAGAATAGCAATGGTTTAGCTTTTAGTTGAAGACTTGGTGAGAAAATATTCAAATTACAATTGATTGAACATACTTCAAAGTCTGTTAGTTATTCTGTGCATTTTGTTGAAACACCCTGTTATTATACCTTAGTTTTTCCAAAAAGGAAACGGGGGTACAATATTATCTGTCCCAGTAATGTGTGTCAAAATTTTGACATGAAATTTGTTGTGTAACTTCGCTTGTTTTCTCTTTCTGCTTTAAATAAAATGTGAAATTGTAGAACTTCTCTCGATCGCAGCATCATTATTACTTAAATTTTCTAGAGTCTGGCTTTGCATGGGCTACAATGGGATAAATCAGATCTTTTTTCCTTGCTTGTAGGGATTTTTCATTTGCTTACTGCTTGCCCTTGGCTGGGTTTTGGCTTCTTATGTCAGGTAATGACAACCTTCGGACTGCAGTTACTCTACTACTGATTAGAACTTTCATTTTTAGGCTCTTTTATAATGCTAACAGCAATTTCTTGTTGCAGGAATAAAGAGATAAGAAAGATAAAAGAAAGCATGAAGCGTGGCAATCACTTTGCTTTTCTTTGCTATGATATTAATGAGCTGGAGCACTCTATTCAGGTCAACTTGCCAAGAGTTTCAGTTGTAATGCCTTTGAAGGGTTTCGGGGAACATAATCTGCATAACTGGAGAAGTCAGGTGAACTATCTGCAAAGCTCTTAACTCAGCCTAGTAGGTGGTTTGGAAGCAATCTCATTGTATTTGCACATACTGGTAATAGTATTCATTTGAAATTATGTAGATACAGTTACTATGAACTACTATAGTTTAGGTTAATGTTTTTGAATTATAATGGAACATCAAAGTAAAAAGCAAGTGAATGAACTGAAGAAACGTATGGACTAACAGTGCTTTCTGCTATATATGCTGCTTCTCTTCTCTAGTTCCTCTTCGGCACCCTTTGCTGTTTTCTGTTAGTTATAAAATTAAGTTTTGGGCCTTTGAACTTTAGCCTTATTAATTCTCTGAATTTTTAGTAACAGAGTTAGAAGTGTTGCTTTAATTTTTTAATTTGGTTTATGGTATTACAGATTACAACTTTATATGGAGGCCCTGTGGAATTTCTTTTTGTTGTGGAAAGTGTGGAAGACCGTGCTTACCTTGCGGTCTCTCAACTATTAAAGAGTTATCAGGTCTGTTGTTCCCATCCCTTATTGACATATAAGATCCTCTTTCATTTTATTTCTTTTCCTAACTGAGCCTGTCAAGGCAATTTACCGAGTGGGTGGATGCATTTTCTACCCGCGCGGTTTGGAAATGTATCTAGCCATTTGCTTGTTTAAGATCATAAGATGACAAGTGGGGTTCTACAGTTTAGCCAGTTTCAATTCAAGAGTAAATCTCTACGTGACAACATCTCTCAGTTCTAGTATTTCCACCTTCCCATGATGTTGTGGTCATTTATGCTTTATTGTACATTAGTACTACTTGAGGTTAAATTTCAACAATTTCGGTCATGGTCAACTTCTGATATTATCTGTTCTACATGAGTTTCAGTTTCAGTTTCAGTTGCATGCAAAAATGACAATGATTGCAGAAATCAATATCTGCTTTACGTCAATATGCTTCGCCTTTAGTTTATTACTTATTTGTTCGAAACTGAATGACTACTTTTTGTAGATATTATATGTATTCAATGTGCACAAAACATCATTCCTAGATCTGTGCCTTTTCCTGTCTTCCTAAGATGGACATATGCTTTTATTTTAGATTTTTTATTCTTGTTCTGATTAAATAAGTATCAGATGCATCTCCCTCGACCTGATAGATATTAATTATCTGCACTAGATATTCTGCATAAATTGATTGTATACTATATTCATTGCCTAGCCATACAGTTTTAAATATGTTTCTTACATTAAGATGCATGACCTTGCAGGATCACGTTGATGCCAAAATTGTCGTGGCTGGTCATTCAACAACCTGCAGCCAGAAAATTCATAACCAATTGGTACAGAATATTTCATTGATTTAGTGATTTTATGAACCCACATCATCTTATTCCTCGTGCTCTTAACTCAGACTCCAAAAATGTCACTATAAGATTATCAATCAACATTTGTTTTACAACATTGAGAAACTTAAAAATTGCTCTAGTTTTCAATGATGCAAACTTCTCATGATCATTTTGATAAACAATCATCAGCATTAAACGCAAACCTTTCTAGGCCACTTGTTGAAATTCTTTAGTTTTCAACTCCCTTTTTTGACATACTACTTTCTTCAGCAACTTCTGAAAAAACCAGAAGAAATAACAAAGAAAACTGGATGTTTTATTTAATACCTGTTTTATACTTTATAGATATAGCTGGATTCAGCATTCCATCAGTTATGTTATTTACATTGTACAGTGTAATTTTACAGGTTGGAGTAGAGAATATGCATAAAGAAAGCAAGTATGTGTTGTTTCTAGATGATGATGTCAGGTTGCATCCTGGCTCAATTGGAGCCCTCACTGCTGAAATGATAAAGAACCCAGATGTATAATTATACATTTAACTTTACTCTATTTACTAAATTGTTTGTTTTGTATCTCCTTATGACTGATGCTGCTAATCTCATTTGCTCAATTAACTTTTTTTTTTTTGTTGTCTGGAAAATGTTCAGATATTCATTCAAACTGGATATCCTCTTGATTTGCCATCAGGAAGTCTAGGAAGTTACTGCATATATGAATATCACATGGTATGTTAGCAATCCTCAATGACTGCTTTCTTGTCGTCTAGTTTGGTGATCATGTTAATTGGTTTTGATTCTTGACTTCTTCTCTGCTGGTTGTAATATCTATGATTTACCATCAATAAAATATTCAGTTTCTGGTTGTGAGAAGAAATGTTAACAATGATCTTCTTTGTAAATATAGCCTTGTTCTATGGGATTTGCTACTGGAGGAAGAACGTTCTTTTTGTGGGGAGGATGTATGATGGTGAGAAGCCTTACAAAAAAATCAAATTATTACTCCATGTTTCAAATAACTTAATAACTTGAGTTGCAGATGCATGCAGATGATTTCAGAACCAATCGACATAATGTTGTCTCAGACCTTAAGGATGGTGGCTATTCAGATGACATGACTCTTGCTGCCATTGCAGGTGAGGTTACACATTTCATGTCCCTGAATCTTCAACTATCTTAGTTTGAGTGTGTGGCTAGGCTGCATACTGTTTATATGTATTGCTTATCCTAGACAACTAAGCTATGCATTTTAGTCTTTATTATTGAGTGAATAGATGCGCAGTTGACCTTTGAATTTGAAGGATATTTGTTTGCTGACGTATTATTGTATACAGGGGCGCATAAGAGACTGATTACATCACCACCAGTTGCTGTTTTCCCCCATCCACTTGGAAGTGATCTTAACTTTGGCAGGTTTGTTTCAACATTTCCAAACTGAGAGAATATTGATCATTAGAAAATGCAACTTCTAGCCTCAGTTGGTTTTCTAACCTTCTATTTCTCTAGGTACTGGAACTATTTAAGAAAACAAACATTTGTTTTGGAATCGTACGCGACCAAAATCAATTGGGTTATGAATCGTGCACTATTTTCTGTCCACTGCTACTTATCATGGGGATTTGTCGCTCCTTTCGTCATGTCTGGGATACATTTGGCAGCAGCTCTGAGATTTCACTCCAATGGGTATTCATTTGATGAAGCTGTTTTGCCATCTACCGGTGAGTATACATGTCATTTGTCAGTAAATCAGATACAATGAAGTGTATGAAAAAACAATGGGGGTGCTTAGAAAAAGTCAAAGGCCAGAGATCGATAGTTATATTCATTAAAACAACAATTCTCATAAATATAGTATCAATGCATTGGTTACAGAAAAGTTTGACAGAAGTTTTCTGCTAAGTTGGCATTTAAGTTATTTGTTAATCTTGTTGCTGTTTTTGTTTTCCAGGATTGTTGCTTGCGGGTTGCCTTGCTACATGCACAACTATCGAACTTCTTTCCATGTGGAACTTGACTAGAATAGAGGTGCAGCTTTGCAACTTATTATCCCCAGAGGCTCCACCACTATCACTTGCTTCCTACAACTGGTGTCTCGTAAGTCCATCTCTTCATTCCTGGTTTTACCATAGATAGCTTTGTGCAACTGGAATAACCGCTCGATTCTGATTGGTACAGGTATTTATCGCAATGCTGGTGGACAATTTTCTCTACCCTATATCTGCATTCCGATCACATTTTAGCCAGTCCATCAACTGGTCAGGCATACGCTACCACTTGAAGGACGGGAAGATAAGCAAGGTATTGTTATTTTAGACCACCTTTTATTAGAAAATTCATCCTAAAGTTGCAGCGTGTTTGTGATGCAGATCGATAGAAGCAAGGATAAGGGGCCTAAGTTTACGGATTTAGGAGGGAAGCATTTGTATGGGAAGAAAGGAGCTCAAAACAATTCTTCTTTTTTGGTATGTTTGTCCAGGACACTTGCTCACTGGAGGCAGCCCAAGAAATATGATGTATAGACTGACTGCTCTTAAATTATTGAAATTCTATTGGATTGGCTACACAACTTTAGACTTTGGATGATTTGTTACTTTTTAGATTAGTCCAATCGATTGATTCTTGAGTTTGGTGAATGATTCTTGTAATTGTATTCATGTTGTGCAACCTGGTAATATTTTTTATTCGTTCAAAATTTCATATACTCTAGTGGAGTATAACATATTGCATTTTTGATTGGCATGAATATTAGTAATAGTTCTTTGTGGAAGGTGTTTATGCGTATTTTGTTGGTGAAATATTGATGCAGAGAGTGAAAGTGTAAAACATATTCATGTCTCCAAACAATGGTGTTTTTATTCTATTTCAGTTTGTTCTCTAAAATTAGTTCACCATAATTGTTGACAAATTTTTCTTTGTTAAAATGTGGGCTCTATTTTCCACTAACAAATCTTGAATCAATTTTTCATTATTTTTACAATTTTGGATATAAATATGTCATTATTAAAATAACTATTTTTATGGAACAATGGAAGTATAACTTCGTAAAAAATATGTCATATTAGTAACTATTTTTATGGAACAGTGGAAGTATAAATTCGTATGGAGATTTCTAATTATATCAATACTAAGCATCATTTTTCAATACTAAGGAAATTACTTGAATCACTTCTTAATAAATGTCCAATCGAAGGGGTGTATTGAAATGAAGTTTCTATGGAAATTTGTTGGAGTCAGTGGTGAATGAATGATATCAAAGAATGATAGATTATATTACTGAGAGATGCAACTATTATAATTATGTTTCTAGTTTCTTCGTTCTAGATATTTAAAGGCAGGCTCACGATGGACTCGAACCCAATTTCATTATAATTATTAAAATGAGATAATAGTCAGCAGAAATATTATTCCAACATTTCCTTTTAATATGATAGGATATTAGAAAACGGAAGGCGCAACCGTAAAATAGTCCTTTTGTCAGTGACGGAGGGAGAATAGAACTAGGGGTACAACTGTACTCTCAAACCTTCACAATAATTACACATAGGATTCATCTTAATCAATAAATGGAATGGCCCAGTGGCGAGAGTTATCACCTCTTTACTTTTAGCGCAGGTTCGAATCCGAGCAAGAGCAATTCATAGATTTTTATCCATTACTATTACTAATGCATTTAAAATATAATGCCTCTAATTTTTTATTATATAATTTTTAAAAATATTCTATCGATATAATAATTTTTCTTATCTTTTCTTTATTTTCTTATAAAGCTTAATTCTTTTAATATGTTTAATTTTTTTTTAAATTTTCTATTTTGTCATGCATTAAATTTTTTAAAATGTTTTTTTACTTCTTTTTAATTAATTTATTTTATCATTTTCCAATTATTATCATTTTTTGGATAGTGATTTTTCTTACCGAAAAAATAATGACATATTAAAGTGAAGATAAAAGATCGACTCTGAAGCTTCAAGTAAGTATAACATTACCGTACCCCAAAATCGAAAATCCTGGATCTGCCACTGCCTTTTGTTGTGTATATTTTTATTTCTAAAATGCTGACGTGACAAGATGATAATGGGGACGAGTAGGGTTGGGTCAATACGGTATACCGTACTGAAAACACCGGAGTAGGGCAGTCTATATTTTCAAATGAAAAAACATCGATTGAAAGCATGGATTGATGGTAAAAACATTACAACTTCAAAAATGGTAGAGATATTATTTTAGATGAAAGAGAAAAGGCCATAAAGACGGCAAGCATAAGAAACATAGTCTAGACCAAGAAAACTAGTCCTAAAGTGGGACGGAGGGAGTAATAATATATGCATGTAGGACATATAGTCCACTAACTTTCTTCTACTCACTTTTCTTAAAATTTCTTAAAATACATGGCGAAAAGAAATGGAATTGCTATTGCGGACGAGGGAGTACAACTTAGAAAATGACCGGGATATTTTTTGGTGAAAGAGAAAAAGATCAAACCTCTCAAATAAAAATGGTGAACAACAAAACTAGTTAAAGAAATACGAGCTAACAGGAAAATAAAATATCTGAAACCTGAAATAAATTCAAGCTAGGTAGATAGTACTATTTCTTATGTCCTTCAAAAATATAAATAGTACTCCATTTGATTTGAACTTATCAATAAAAGTACTAATACCTCTCCGTTCCTAAATTTTGACACACTTTGATCTCGGGGCATTGGCATTTAAGAAATGTAATATAAAGTGAGTTGAAAAAGTTGGTGGGATGTGGGTCCTACTTTTGAAGTATTAGTTTTATAATAAAATGTGAGTAGTGGAGTATGGGGTCCCACTACCAAAAATGGTAAAAAGTGAAGTGTGTCAAAATTTTAGGAATGACGGAAAAAAAAACCCCTCTGTATCACTAGAAATGAAACGTGATGGGGTTTGGTGCCCCTTGCACAGCGGAAGAAAATTGTGATTATTACTGTCTCCTTTATTCTCCTATTTATATTAAGTTCCTTTTGGGCCCAGACAGGGATCTATGGAAGGTTTTGGATATGGGCTCATCCAATTAGCTTTTTACTAATTAAATTGAACCCACAATTTAATACAAGCTTATATTGGAATATTACGAGCAGCCACTACAGAAGTAATATTGCACTCCCCATCCAAATCCGAAATTACAAGTAATCCGGGTTTCCATTATTTATATTATTTATTTCCCGCGCTTAAGATATAAATGTCCATTAATTAATTAATATCTGCTATGGACTTAATTAATTAACATCTTATTAATTCCAAGAGTGGACTTAGCAAGAAACACTTATTTATTATTCATAGAGTAATAAAACTCCAACTGGCCAGTTTTCCGAATAATAAAACCTTGTTCGAGCTCCTCTTGAGGACATTATCAAACGAGACTCACCTCGCGCATGATTCAACATAATAGCAATCCTAGCACCGCTAGATATTAATCACCACTACCCAATATATCGGGATTATTGGGTTGCGAAAAACCCGCACCATTTGATAAGTCAAAGTAGTGCATAATCAATACCGTATGCTCAATGCTAACGTATGTAGATTAAGAAATAGTATTTTATCAAGACCTAGTCTTTCAGTAGATAGCATAAAGACACGTCTTGCTGTTAGATCCATTCAGTGCTATACCACACCAACGTCATCTTATTTCGGAAAGGCTTAGAAATAATCGGACTGACATTGCAACCTTTCACGATAGGTAGTCTAAGCCTATCTGGGTTGTGAAATTCTTCTTTTTCTTTTGCAAAGCATTGCATAGAACCGACTGTGTTACCTTAAAGTGGACGACGCCCACAACCAGTCTACTAAGCAAAAGACTTAGACTTTGTTTGCTTCTTATACATTCAAATGTTTATAAAACATCTTCTAAATGCACAAGCAAACACAATGTAATAATATACTGATTCTATTCGTGCGAAACTGCTCGAATAATACTGAATCGGGTTAAAAGTGGATTATAGAGTTTTACGTATACAAGCAAGATTCTATTCGAGCGAAACTTGCTCGAAACATGCTTTTCAGTATACCAAACCTAACAAAACGTTTTCCTTTTTGGGTTGTCCATTAAAAATGAAACGTTTCTTAAAATAGAAATAACTTTATCTCTACTTTTCCCTCTCTTACTTTACTCTCTCTTCTTTAACTCACAAAACAACATTACATAAAATCTTATGCTGAAAAGCTAACGTATCATATTTATTGGGGCGAAGGGAGTAATAAACTATATCAAAATTTAATAGGTAGTAATTTGGTACTACTACAAATTAAAATAACATATTAATTTTAGAAAAGACAGTGAAATAGGAGCATGCAATCGGTGCACATATCACTTTAATACACATGGCATCATCCATATTAGAATATTAAAATGGTCCCCCGCCATAAACCCCTGACTTATATTAATATATGTGAAACCCTATGCTGATATTATAAACTCTGTATGTATCTCTCTCTCAGAGCAACTCAATGCATTAGTGAAATAGGATCATGCAATTGGTACATATATCACCCGATACTCAGAAATTGAATCTCGCTCTCACTTTTTTTCTCGCTCATACTTTAATGGCACCTCCTTCGATTCCGCCGTCGGCCACCCCTCCCCATCCGCCGATGAGTCCTCCGCCGAAATCACCGTCGGCGACTCCTGCTGATGCTCCTCCGCAGAAATTGCTGTCGGAGATCTCTGCTGATGCTCCTCCACCGAAATCGCCGTCGGCAACTCCTTCTGCTGCTCCTCCGCCGAAATCGGCTCGGAAATCTGCCGCCGCTCTGGATTCCAGACAGTGTTCTGAATGCTGCATTGAGGAATGAGACGATAATGCAAGACGAAATCGCCGCCGCCTATGAAACGGCCGCCACTGCTGCCGCCAGTTCTCGGCCTGTGGTCGAGAGTGATTTTGAGGACCTTGAGGCTCCGCCAGCTCGTAAGCCTTTCTATCCTAAGCCAAAGCAAACTTCAAAGAAGAAAATTAATAGAGAGGACTATTATCGTCGGTAAATCATTCTAATTGTTGGAGTTTTTACAGTAGGAATAGCTTGAGTTTCTGAGTTTTCAGTACGATATACCGTACTGACCCAATCCTACACCGGTGTTTCCGGTGTTTTCGGTACGATATACCGTATTGACCCAACCCTACTCGTCCTCATTATTCATCTTGTCACGTCAGCATTTTAGAAATAAAAATATACACAACAAAAGGCAGTGGCAGATCCAGGATTTTCGATTTTGGGGTACGGTAATGTTATACATATTTGAAGCTTCAGAATCGATCTTTTATCTTCACTTTAATTCACGCCGACTCCTCAACCAGCCTCTCAGAGATCTACCGCTCTGCTTCCAGACTCTGCTCTGAAAGCCGCATTGGAAAAGGAGATGGCTACGCACGAGGAAATCTCGGCCGCCTATGCCATGGCCGTCGCCGCCGCCGTCAATTCTCGGCCGGTGGTCGACAGCGATGTTGAGGCTCCGCCAGCACCTAAGCCTTCCTCTCAGCGGCCAAAGCAAACGTCGTTGAGGAAAACAGTTTATGTATACCGAATAAAAAGTCAAAAATAAAGAATAAATGAAGCAGTGGAGTCCATAAATAATTAAAAGATATGATAGATTGTCCATGCATGTGTTCTTCCTTAGTTAAGATATAAAATTGAAAAATGGTGAGAATTAGTGGTGTGAGCCCATAAAATATTAATGGCAGATTCGAATTGTTAATTTATGTCATTTTATAGACCTCGTATATAAACTTCGTAGCAACATTTACAAAGCAAATTCAAAATTTATAAGATGTGTTGGGTCCGATGTACAATTCTATTTATGTGTACACATTAATTCCTAACACAAATGAGCACCCTAGCTCCTTGATTTGGTGGCCGATTTTCTAACATACTCGAGGGATTTGGTGCCATTTCATATATAATTTCAAAAAAAAAAAAAAAAAACTCATGGGATAATTGATACCAGTTTCAAACTTCCTATTTATAAAACCAACTAATATTTGTTCAAATTTCATAATCTTTCGATTATTTAACCAGTATAATATATTTGTAGTTCCCTAAAACTATAAGAGATCAATTACCGAAAAACTTCCTAACTTTGGTTTGTTTTTTTGCCACTCTAGCTCTTTCCTCGAAATTCTTGCAAGCATGCATTTGTGAATATCATAAAAATTTTGTGTTAATCAATATATATCCGTGTTAGTACAACATCGAAAGCGTGTAGTATTATTTAATGAAACCTCTCTATATATGACTATAGATGAGTGTTATATTGCTAACTCATAACTTAATTACTAACTACAACTAAATAATAGCCATTAGATATTCAAATTAAGGGCTTAGATCATTAATCTCTAAATGTCAATACGATCAACGAAAAACGTCAATAAGGCCATAGTGATTAATACCAAAAAATATCAATAGGGGTATTAATGTCAATTAACTACATGTTTAGTTATAACTAACTTTTAAAAGAAATCCCAAAACTTTAAATTCATATAACATATAGTATTAAATTAAAGATAATTCAAGAGATCAAGAAAGAGAGGAATCACGATAGTTCCAACTTAGTTATTCATAGTCCGAGTTTAGTTTCGCTCAAATCCTTGGTGACGGAGTATATGAACGTAGAATATATATGTTGCTTATTAGGAATTTTATTTTATATTTACATTGTTGGTTGATATTTCTCTATAATTTATTTTATATACTCATGAGTTTATATTGTTACTAGTGTTGTTTTGCTTTGTCTTGTGCCTTTCTAGCTTAGTTTGACTGTTATAATATGTCTTGGCCATATTCGAGTATTGTCAGTAAGAGATGATAGTCTATAGCATAGTTTGACTGTTATTTTGTAGTATGTTGGATTATTTTCATAATGTTTACTCTCGATTTACCACCAATTGTTCTATAGTGGTGTGGGTAAACGAAGCCGACTCCTAACCTATAGATCAAAGGATAAGGAGCGAGAAAAGCACAAAGATAGGGAGAGGGAAAGGGAATTTACATAATTAGAGGTAAAGATACCTATTTGTGAACGGAGGGAGTTTTTAATAAACCTCTAAATAATAATTTCTTATTTTTTATTTTTATTTTTTTATTTTGTAATCCATCTGTTTCTTTATAGCTGAATCGCATTAATTTTACATTCATTTTGAAAAGAATATATAATTAATTAAAGTAGAAAAAAAGTTAAGTGAGAGTGAATAATATGTATTCCCTCTGTCTCACATTATTTGAGACGTTTCTTTTCGGCACATGATTTAAGAAAGTTGTGTTTAATGAGTTAAATAAAGTAGAATTGAGACGTTTCTTTTCGGCACAAGATTTAAGAAAGTTGTGTTTAATGAGTTAAATAAAGTAAAATAAAGTAGAAGAGAGAATAGAGTAAGAGAGAGAAGAGAAAGTAAAGTAAAAGAAATAATAAGTAGGTATGATTAGATATTTTGGTTTTAGCTAAAAAAAAGAGAAAAATGATTCAAGTAATTTAGGGTAACCCAATAAGGAACGCGGAGTAATTTAGGATGAAGAGAGTATAAAAAATACTCCCAAACCTCAAATCCCCAAATCGCAGGCAACAAAGCCAAAATAAAAATAAGCCCAAATAAAATGGCCTACTTGTTTGCCTATTTTATTTGCTCTCTACTCCCTCGTTCTTGAGGGTAGAAAAAATTGGCAACATAGTATTCACAGATCTACAAAATCAATCGTACTCCAATATCTACTAAAAAATTTAAGAATACCCAAATCCAAATCCAACTTCCACTAGCTCATTTTGTAATTTTTCTTTACAAAATCAAATAATTTCTTAAAACACGTGCCGAGTCAAAATGAGATTATAAATGGCCAACGGAGGGAGTATTCTTTACATATCTACAAATTAAAGAAGCAATGCATAACAAAAAATTAATTGAACTATGTATTGCACGAGCCAAGATGGAGATGCATTCCACAAATTAGATTATGAAAACATGTTTGGTAGACTAACCATGTTTCATCTGTATGTGATAATGCAAGATATATGTATCATAGTTACCTGTAGTTAATATTCTTATTTGTGTGGCCAATAATATACGAACAAAAAAATTCAATTTATCTTTATAAGATTAAACTATATATGGACAGATATATCCTTTCTAGTATCAATAAGCACTTTTATCAAAATAATTCGAATTATTGGCATGCTTTCCATCATAAAAAGATGAATAAAATTCATGGTAAATTTCTCACAACTATAATATTAAATCTCAAACTGCAAAACATAACAAAAACTGCAATATTTAATCACTAGGATCGTTAAAGTTCCTCGAAGCGTCTCATTTCATAACTTTATTTCATCACTAATTAAATCCTTCTACCAACATTCAATTATAAAATTTTCAGTGTATAAAGTTGTACCCACATTTTACTAAAACTTTTTCACTCAGTTCCCACATTACTTAAAACTCAACCAAATCAATCTTATTCGTTATTGTTGCGAATAACAGATATATTTGAAAACACAATCTAAAAATAATATGAAGATATCAACCATGATATGAGAAGATAATATTAAAAATGATGACAAATTTTTGTATATATGAACCTGCCTGTAATGCCGGTACCAATTAATGAGGTCAATTATATTGCACCTAACCTTAATAGAATAATCCAGATCATTTATTCAAGACGTGGTTGCTACATAAAAATAATCATGGATACAACTATCCTCTCATTTTAATTCAAAGCAATCAACCACTCAAGCAGACTATCTAACATGTACACATAAAATAAAAAATAACCTATTAACAAAAACAAAAAAAACAATTCTCATCAATATTTTTCACTTCTACTACCAAAATTTGCCAATGTCCTCAATTTCTTCACATAAATCTCATAAATTGGATGAAAATATCAACCACAATGCGAGAAGATAATATATTTAAAAGAATGACTAGTTTTTATGTATATATATTAACATAGAATTCAACATCAACTCTTCTTTTTCGTTTTTTTTCTTCATTGAAATTATCCCACAATTCCAAGCCTTTCGATGCCTCTATTCTTTAATTCTGAAATTTATTGTATCAAAATTAAAAGCCATCCCTTTAAATCGGATCGGAAAAAGTTCTCTGCGCCTCTCTCTCCGTTCCTTGTTAACTGAGGCATTTCTTTTCGGTACAGAGTTCAAGAATAATATGTTAAGTGGATAGCGAATAAAGTAAGAAAGATATTATTTTTTTTTGTCAAAAATAAAAATGACTCAATTAACTTGGATCTTCGCAAAAAGTAAAATGACTCTATTAATATGGAGCGGAGGGAGTACATTAAATAGAATAAAGTAAGAAATATATTATTTTTTTTTATCAAAAATAGAAATGACTCAATTAACTTGGAACTTCGTAAAATAGTAAAATGACTCTATTAACATGGAACGGAGGAAGTACATTAAATGAGTCCCACATTTCACTCATTTTTTTTTACAAAGTTAAACAATTTCTTAAAAACTCTGTCGAATTAAAACGGTTCTTTAAATGATGAACGGAAGGAGCATCAATCTTTGAGTGCTCAAAATCTCAAAATTGCTCAATTTAATTATACTACATACCTGTACAGCTGGATCTATTAAGTCAACTATAAATAATAAATACATTATCCCAGATTAAAAAATATATTGGCCATAATAATTAATCGTCGAAACAGACAGCTCTCATTTTGAATAAAAAAGTTGGCCCAAAATGTGATCACTGCATATTGATATAGTTTCACAAAATGTAATCAGTAAAAAAAAAAGAGAGAAAAAGTAGAATGGCAGAATCTGTTGCAAATGTGTTTCTGGAAACCATCCGTGATTTGGTGGTTGAAGAGACTAAGTTTTTGCTTAGTGTGGGCGGTGATGTTAACAAAGTGAAAGGCGATTTGGAAAGCATACATGCGTTGTTGATGAAAGCAGACAGAGAGAGACGCGATTCTCCGACTCTAAAGAGCTGCATTTCCCAGCTCAAAGATGTTGCTTTCAAAGCTGAGAATCTTCTCGAAAAGTATGCCGTTGAAGTTCAATCCAAAAGAGGGTTGAGGAGCCTCAAGGACAAATTTCAAAGGTACATTTGCATCATGGGTGAGTGTTACAGTGTCCACCGGGTTGGGAATGAGGCTCGCGACATAATATCCGCCCTGGCCGACCTAACTAACAAGTTAGAGTCGGAGTTGGGACAAGAATGCTCATCTCTTATGAAGGAGCAGGATCGTCTGTTGAGACAGACGTATGCTCATGAGGTTGAGCCTCATTTCGTGGGGATGGAGAAAGACATCGCGATTTTGGTCTCCAAGGTGAAGGATGTCAAAGGTCCCCGAGTAGTGAAGATATATGGGATGGGTGGTCTCGGAAAAACTACTCTTGCCAGAAAGGTGTACAACCACAGAGACCTCCAATCTTATGCTCGAGTATGGGTTTGCATCACCCAACAGTTTGAACATAAGTCCGTTTTGGGCAAGATTTTGAAACAACTTGACAGCAAGGTAGAGGTTAAAGGCATGGAAGTTGATGAATTGGTGACTAGAATTCAGAGTTCATCACTGGAAAGGAAATGCGTGATTGTGATCGATGATATATGGGAAGATGATCATTGGGAGATCATAAAGAAAGCTCTTCCGGTGGATTGTAATGTGATTCTCACCACTCGTTATGAGAATATTGCTAATCAACAATCCGAACCTCACAAGCTGGAATTTCTGACCGAGGATGAAGGATGGGCTTTACTTCAAAAAGTAGCAAATTATTCTCTAAGTAAGTGTCCAGCTTTTGCATTTCTCATATTTAAGCCTCTTATTTCTTTGTGATTTATTCTGTCTAAATAAAGCATGCTGAATATGTTTGGTTGGTTAATGTTTTCATTGTGTTATTCTTAAAAAATTGAATACATGCATCTTATTATTATGTATATTATGGCAGTTGATGAAAATGTAAAATCATTTGAAGAGATTGGTAGAGAAATTGTGAGAAATTGTGAAATGTTACCACTGTCAATTTGTGTTATTGGAGGGATTTTGCGCCAAAAAGAACACACTTTACACGAATGGAGTAACGTAAATAGGAACATAGAATTGTTGTTGACGCATGGAGAAGGTGTTCAAGACTACAAACGAGTAAAACAAGTGCTAGAGTTGAGCTATGATGCATTACCATATTACTTGAAACCATGCTTCCTCTTTTTAGCATGTTTTCCCGAGGATGAATTGATATCAATAGAGAAATTGTATTTATTGTGGATGGCGGAAGGCTTCATTTCCCACCAAGATAAAGGACCTAACGAGACTCTAAGAGATGTAGCCCAAAGATATCTAAGTGAGCTTGCTATGAGGTGTATGGTTCAACTGCATGAAGCTGAGATCTACACTCCGCGTGATAAGTTTGATTCGTGTGGGATTCATGATTTAATGCATGATCTCTGCTCTTCTAAAGCTGAAAATGAAACCTTTCTGAAGCGCATCGATGCTTCCAAATATCTGAATGATTACGTGCTAGCACTACCTCCATCCGTTGGCAATTCCGTAAGCAGATTAGCCATCACTCGCGAACACAACGCGTATATATCAAGTGTAAAGGGGTTAGAGGAAGTTAAAGATCTTAGATCCTTGATGCTTCTTCACAAGAGGGATTATTGTTACGAATCCATTAAGTTGAAAGAGAGTACGATTGACTTTGAGATGTCGCAATGCTTGAGGATATTTGTGGCAGAAGGTTGTAAGTTTGAAGGGGAAAAGTTACCGCGTAAGGTGGGTGAACTGAT
The DNA here is from genome assembly GCF_023119035.1 of Salvia hispanica. Classification (NCBI taxonomy): domain Eukaryota; kingdom Viridiplantae; phylum Streptophyta; class Magnoliopsida; order Lamiales; family Lamiaceae; genus Salvia; species Salvia hispanica. The sequence continues at coordinate 977,856 of NC_062970.1, read as the reverse complement.
TCATTTAAGATACTTGAGTTTGAAGTGGTCTAATGTGAGAAAGCTACCAAAGTCCGTATGCAGCATGCCATACTTGCAAACCTTAGATTTGCGAGTATACTTTTTGGATGTCATTAGATTGCCAAATGTGATTTGGAAGATGAAAAAGCTAAAGCATCTGTTTCTCAATGAAATAAAAGTGATTGGAGGTGAGAAACTAAGACTCGATGGGCTAGACGAGTTGGAGACACTAGATGAGATCAGAAGTGAGACGGCTCGCATTGCAGATATCCCCAAATTGATCAGCCTACAGTCGCTGAGTGTTAAAGTTCGTGATGATTGTGATGTGGATAACATGTCAATTTTGTTGAGCAACAAAAATAGACAATTACGCGAGACTTGTCTTGAGGTTGAGTCATGTGATTTAAGTTCGGAGAAAGGTATGGAGTTTTTAAGTGATGGGTTGGCGTCTCCTTCGTTGGCTAGTTTGTGTATCAAAAAATGCAATATGAGTGGAAGTTTTCCATACTACACACAAGGGATGTGTCAGAATTTAGTAAAGTTGTCACTTGAAGATTGGGAGGTTAAGGTAGACATGACGGATTTTGGCAAGTATCCCATGTTGCAATCTCTCTCGTTGTGCGGAGTCAAGATGACAGGAACACTAATTTGCCAGTCAAATTCATTCCCGCAACTCAAGGAGCTTCATCTTTCCTACTTGTCCGCTTTAAAGGAATGGGAAGTTGAAGAAAGAGCAATGGCGAAACTTACTTTCTTGTCGATCCGTTCGTGCAGATATTTGAAGAAGGTTCCAGAAGGTTTGAGATCCATCTCCACTCTTCGAGAGATGGTTATCGGGCAAATGCCAATAGAATTCACTGAGAAAGTAAGAGAACAAGCTTACTTCCCATTTGTCAAGATTGAGAGGTAATCAATTTGCAAGCACATATTATATATATAGGGAGGTTAATTATTTATGTTTTGAATTTTAGTATATAGTAACTAACTTCTATATACCTTACTTGTGGCACGGGTTTCTAAATTTAATGGAAAGTGAGTTGAAAAAGTTGGTGGGATGTGAGTCCTACTTTTAAAGTATTAGTTTTATAATAAAATGTGAGTATGAATGAGTTAGTGGAATATGAGGTCCACTACCAAAAATGGTAAAAGTGAAGTGTATCAAATTTTCAGGGACGGACCGAAATGGTAAATGTATCAAATTTTGTTTTGAAAGGACTAACTTCTATATACCTTACTTGTGCTATTTCTATTTCAGATCTCCCTGGGATAGGGATAGTTCTCAAGATTGATGTGCATGGTATGCAAAGGTAATGCATTTGGTAACATGGATTATATACATATAGGGAGTTGAGGTTGTTTCTCTTCTGTATTTTCTAGCATATAACTAACTAACTAACTGCTACTATATGTTAGAATAAAGAAGATGAAAACAGGGGATTCTTCATAATTAGCAGATCAATCAAGAATCAATAAGCTAACAATTAGATAAATGTAACTAGCTTACTTGTGCTATATTTTGCTCAATTAATAATGAGACTTTCTGTATTTTGTTTATGTACTCATATTCAGCCACTGAAAGGGGAGATTCAAGCTGTGGCTGCAACACAACGCAACTTCGTCCCACCACGTGAACGTCAAGATCATGTGTAATTTTCTTGTTATACTTTATCCTTGTTTCGGATTATTTTATTAAATTTCAATTGAGTCGAACTATAGTTATAAGCTTCGTCCAAGTTTTCTTTGTCGGTTCTTTCCCGGATTTGTATTAATAGAGTCGAACCGCATAGGGTCTAGATAACTATATATAAAGGTCATTCTAATCGCATAAGAAAGGGAATGTCACTTTCTCTAACCCTACCCCATCTCTCTTCCTTCTTTCTCTCTCGCTCTCTGCCTCTATCAATATATTTTCTTGTGCGACTTTTAGTTATCTCTTTTGTTAAATATATCATAATATGATGTTGGTTGATGTATTTTGTGTAACCAATGAAAACTGTAATTTCTATATATATTTTTCGTGGACAAATGAAATGGTTTCATTCTTACATAGTGAACACGCCATTAGGTATATTAAAAAAAGATTTATACTACACTAATTTATAAATAATTATATAGATTCCAACTACATAAATTAATCTAACTCAACATTCATGTTATTTTAATGTAATGTTATTTTTTTAAATTAATAATAATAAATGTATACTATTAATTTAGAAATAATGTTAAATGTACCAATGTTAGTTTGGATTACTAATATAAATAGTCGGACTCGGATTGACATGATAACAATTTTTTTGTGTACCTGTAACGCCTGTACCTATGAAGTCAAAGTCAACTACGTATATGAATTTGAAATCTATAATCGATATCATTTCCTTCAAGACGTGGTCGATGCATTAAAATAGTAGAAGATACAGCTATGCTATCAAAGATAAACAATATGATTAGTTGAAAGCTTGTCTAATATGCCTCTTCAAGAGACGAAATCACATATAAATAAAAAATAGAAACACAAAGCCTTATTCCCATCCATTTTTTTTTTCACTTATACTTCAACAATTTTTCCAATTTCCTCAATTTTCTTCATATTATTCTTATAAATTGGACGTGAAGAATACCGCTTGCGAAAAACTTGGTTTTGTTACTTGGTTTTGTTACTTCTGCATCTGCATAATAATAGTTTAAAATGAGTATTTTTATTATTGTTGCTATGCCTGAATATATATGATATATATATATTTTTTAATTCAGATTTCAGAGATCTAAACTGTGCAAAGTGAATTAAATATGAAGTCAACTCTGTGAATTCCTGAACCTAATCTTAATTAGTAAAATAACGACAACATTTCTTTCAAGGCGTGGCCAGTACATAAAAATAATCACAGATACAACTATCCTCTCATTTTAAATCAAAGCAATCAACCACTATCTAATACTACCTCTTCAAGAGATGAAATCACACTTGATTAATAATATGAGAACAAATAAATAATCCTCATCCATTTTTTTCACTTATACTTGGTTTTGTTACTGTTGTATTGTCTAAATGTATGTCTAAAATATAATCCCTCCGTCCTATAATAGATGTCACACTTTTCTTTTTAGTTTGTCTCACAAAAGATAGTACATTTCTTTTTTAGAAAAAATTTCTCTTACACATTAATATAAATATACTATTTTCTCTCTTCACTCAACACACAAAACAACATCTCATAAAATCTTGTGTCATTCTCCAAGTGTGTCATCTATTATGGGACGGAGGGAGTAAGTAATATCAACCATAAACGATTTGATAAAAGAAAAGGATTAGTACTAGGTTTGTGTTAAAATGACAACACCTCTTAAAGTGACACCGTGACACCACATATCCAACAATATTATAAACGCTATAAAGCAATATTATAAACGCTACACAAAAATCTATAAACGTTACACAACAATCTATAAATTGTTGTATAGCGTGTTGGATATTGGCGCCAAGAAAAATTGTTGTATACGATGTATTGTATATTGCTTTAGCCGAAATTTTTGCACTTGAGCATTTTTTTTATTGCCACATGGCAGCTTATTATTTGTCCACATGTACAAATGATTGGCTAGGAATGGTGGTATGGTGTTATTTTAAGAGGTGTTGTCATTTTAATTGCACCCCTTAGTACTATATACTATCTCTGCGTCCCATAAAAATATGTGCAGGTTTTCATTTTACAATCGGTCCCACGAAAATATGTGCATTCCATTTATAGAAAGTTATCCTAATTTATTATTCCTAAGTCTCATTATCCATTAACGCTACTTTAACTATTTATATATACTGCAGGTGTCTATGAAGTATATTTATTATGTATATACAGTATTTCTTCCGTACGCTATTAACCGGTATCTATGAAGTCAACTATATGAACACCTAATCTCAATATGAAAAAAATAATTAGTCGTCGAAACAGACAGCTGTTTTGAATAAAAAAGTTGGCCCAAAATGTGATCACTGCATATTGATATAGTTTCACAAAATGTAATCAGTAAAAAAAAAAGAGAGAAAAAGTAGAATGGCAGAATCTGTTGCAAATGTGTTTCTGGAAACCCTTCGTGATTTGCTGGTTGAAGAAACTAAGTTTTTGCTTGGTGTGGGCGCTGATGTTGAGAAAGTTAAACGAGATCTGAAAAGCATACATGCTTTGCTGATGAAAGCAGACAGAGAGAGGCATGATTCTCCAACTCTAAAGACTTACATTCACCAACTCAAAGATCTTGCTTTCAAAGCTGAGAATCTGCTTGAAACGTATGCCGTTGAAGTTCAATCCAAAAGGGAAGAAGGGCGGAGGAGCCTCATGGACAGATTTCAAAGGTACATTTGTATCATGTGTGAGTGCTGCAGTGTCCACCAGGTCGGGAAAGAGGCTCAGGAAATAATGTCGGAGCTGGCCGTACTCGCTGAAAAGTTAAGAGTCAGAGTTGGGAGAAGCAAGCTCATCGGATTCGAAGGGTGAGTTAGATGACCTGGAGACTGACTGATGGTCTTGTGATTGACCCTCATTTTGTGGGCATGGATGAAGACGTCAAGATTTTGGTCTCGAAGATGAAGGATGACAAAAGGCAGCGAATAGTGAAGGTGTATGGGATGGGTGGTCTCGGAAAAACCACTCTTGCGAGAAAGGTTTACAATCCACACAGACCTCCAATCTTATGCTCGAGTATGGGTTTGCCTCACCCAACGCTTTGAGAGTGAGTGTGCGAAGTTTTGCGCAAGATTTTGAGTCAACTTGATAGCAACGCAAAGATTGAAGACATGGATGTTCAAAGTTTGCGGACAAATATTCACAGTCTCTTGTCGAAGATGAAATGTGTGATTGTGATAGATGATATATGGGAAGATGCACACTGGGAGAGCATAAGGAGAGCTATTCCGGTGAACTGTAAACTGTAATGTGATTCTCACCACTCGTTATGAGAATATTGCTAATCAACAATCCGAACCTCACAAGCTTATTCTTTTATTATGTTGATAAGTTGGATAAATTATAAACTAACTAACGGTGTTTAAAATATTTAACGGAATGTATTAACTTAAAACACTAATGTAACTTTTTGTATGAAATATGTAAACTTAATACTTTTTGTACTAAATTGAAACAGATCCAAAACATTTTGTATGAAACATGTAATTACCCCACACTTCACACAAACTAAAATTTCAAGTTTAGTTCAGTTTTTCAGTTTTTTGGTTTAATTCGGTTTAAACTTTTGAAAAATATCGGTTTTCGATTCGAGTTCGAATTGAGAATTTTTTTCTAAAAGTTGAAAAAAAAATTCAAAAATAGGATGCTTGAAATGTGTGAAATATGAGTAGTGTTTGTAGTGTGTGAAATGTGTTTAATGTGTGAAGTGTGTGAAATGTGTGTTGTGGATATATAATGAAATTTTATGACTTTGGATTTTGGAAATTAAAATTTGCTACTTTTGATATGGAATTCAAATTATAGAATTGGAAGATTTGGAATTGCAATTAATTCCAAATCCAAATATTTTAATGCTACCGAATAGCGGATTTGGAATTGGATGCTCCAATTCCAATTCAAAAACCCTCAATTCCATGGTACCGAATGAAATATCAATGTATAATTTGGATTTATGTACAAGAATTATGAATTTTAGATTTGGATATTCAAATTAGTTTCCCACACAACTTTAATGATGCCTATGAGTCTATGACTAGAAATGAATCCGTAGCATCTTTTTTCTTCTGTTCCTTCTAATAATAAATTGAATACGTTCATCTTATTATTTTGATATTGTGGCAGTTGACGCATATGTGGAATCATTTGAAAAAGATTGGAAGAGAAATTGTGTCAAAGTGTGATGGGCTACCACTATCAATTTGTGTTATTGGAGGAATTTTGCGCCAAACAAAACACACTTTGCCAGAATGGAGAGAGATAAATGAGAACATCGGATCAAAATTGAGGCATGGAGATGGTGTTAAAGAAGAGGAAAGAGTAAAACAGGTGCTTGAGTTGAGCTATGATGCTTTACCTTATCACTTGAAACCATGCTTCCTCTATTTAGCATGTTTTCCTGAGGATCACAAGATTGATACAGAGAGATTGTATTTATTATGGATGGCGGAAGGCTTCATTTCATACCAAGATAAAGAACCTAACGAGACTCTAAGAGATGTTGCCCAAAGATATCTAACTGAACTTGGTATGAGGTGTATGGTTCAACTGCATGAAGCTGAGTAACCTACACTCCACTTAAGAAGTTTGATCGGTGTGGGCTTCATGATTTAATGCATGATCTCTGCTCTCTTAAAGCTGAAGAAGAAAACTTTATGAGGCGCATAGATGCTTTCAGATATCTGGCTAACAATCCTTCCGAGCACTCGCACAAAAGAATGATAGCACTACCTCCATCCATTGGCCATTCCATAAGAAGGTTAGCCATCAATAGCGATGGCTGCCATTATGTATCAAGTATATCTGGATTAGACAAACTTAAAGATGTTACATCCTTTATGCTTCTCCATAAAGGTAATTCTCGTGATACAAAAATTGTCGTCAAAGAGAATATGATTGACTTTGAGATGTCGAAATGCTTGAGGATATTTGTGGTAGAAGGTTGTTGGTTTGAAGGGGGAAAGTTACCGAGCAAGGTGAGTGAACTAATTCATTTAAGATACTTGAGTTTGCGGTACTCTAATGTGAGTGAGCTACCAAAGTCTGTATGCAGCCTGCCATACTTGCAGACCTTAGATTTACGAGTAGCAACATGGCCTTCCCTTAGATTGCCAAATTTGATTTGGAAGATGAAAAGACTAAAGCATCTGTTTCTCCCATGGAATGGCATACAAGTGATTGGAGGGGAGAAACTAAGACTAGATGGGCTAGACGAGTTGGAGACATTAGATGAGATCAGAAGTGAGACCTGCTTGCATTGCAGATATTCCCAAATTGATCAGTCTACGGACAATGAGTGTTAAAGTTTGTGACTTGGATAGCATGTCAATTGTGGTGAGCAACATTAGGCCAACTACGCAACACTAGTCTTGTGGTTTGAGAAATGTGATTTCAGTTCGGAGGAAGGTAGAGTGGTTTTAAATGATGGGTTGATGTCTCCTTCGTTGGTTACTTTGAAGATGGTAAAATGCAACATGAGTAGTGCAGTTTTCCATGCTACAGAGAAGGAATGTGTGAAAGTTTAGTATATTTAAACAAGCAGGTCCAGGCATCCTAACTTGATGATGTATTTGATGGAGTTTGGCAAGTATCCCATGTTGCAAACTCTCTCGTTGTTCAAAGAAATCGAGGTGACGGAAAACATTAGTTTGTCATTCTGATTCCATTCCCACAACTCAAGAGGCTCAATCTCAAAACTCTGCATGATATAAAGAAACCAGGAAGTGAAAAAAGGAGCCATGCCAAAACTTACTAACTTATTGATCAGCAAGTGCCATAATTTGGAGAGGTTCCAGATGGTCTGAGATTAATCCCCACTCTTCCGAAGGAATGACATTCGTCTTTATGCCAAGAGGAATTGTAGGGAGTAAAAGAGAAGATTATGCGCCATCAAGGTAGTTGAAGGTAATTAATTTGGATGCATAGATTATTATATAGGATTAAGGATATGGAGGTTGTTTTTCTTTTGTATTTTATAGTAGATAACTAACTGCTACTCCCTCAATCCCCAAATTTAATCAGGTTTATTTTGTGTAGGTTTTAAGAAATGTTATGAAAAGTGAGTTGAAAAAGTTTGTGGAATGTGGTCCTACTTTTAAAGTATTAGTTTTATAATAAAATATGAGTATGAATGAGTTAGTGGAATATAAGATCCGCTACAAAAATGGTAAAAAATGAAGTGGGTCAAAATTTGGAGGGTATGAAATAGTGAAGTGTCAAAATTTGGGGTTGACCGAAATAAGCTGTAGTAAAATTTGGGGGAAGGAGGAGTATATCTTAGCTATTAGATCAATCTAAAACAGGGAATACTAGTATTTTTGTATGATCTTCCTTGTTCTCTTTTGTATTTTCTATATTACTCCTCTCTCTGCTTAAGATAACCGTTTTTTTTAGTTTGTCAATTAAGATGACATTTCCTTTTTTTGTAACTTCTCTCTATCTATGACAGCTAACCCTTTTCTTCCTTAAAATATCCTCTTTTTATCTCTACTTTATCTTACTCACTTCTCTCTTTTCAATTAAACATTTTAACCAATAACTCTACAAAATAGTCTCTAAGCAATTGTCATTTTAAATGGCGGGACGAGGAGATACTAATTTACTAGTGCTATTATTAATAATAAGACTTTTTTTTTTTTTTTTTATGTATATCCTCCATATTCAGCCACTGAAAGTGAGACTCAAGCCGTGGTTGCAGCATCAAGTTCAAGCCCCATGATGCAACTTCGTCCCACCACGTAAGCAATGTTTTTATTTATAGTTTATCCTTGTTTCGGATGATTTAATGAGATTGCAATTGGAGTCGAACTACAGTTATAAGTTCCGTCCGGGGTTTTCTTTGCGGTTCTTTCCCGGATTGTATAAATAGAGTCGAATTGCGCATAGGGTCTAGATAATAAAGTGTATGTGAGTCGTTGTAACCGCATAGAAGACAAAATACCACTTCCTCTATTTCTTATCTATTGTCCTCTACATTCTCCATCCACACCAACCTCTGTTGGCTATCCTCATGATATTCTATCAATTCGTTTTCTTCTTGTACAACTTTAATTATTTCTTACGTTAAATACTCACAATTTGATGTTAGGATTTATTTTGTTTGAACAACGAAATATGTAGTTTTTACATATATTTCTCGCTTGATGCTGTCGGTGGCATATGTTTTGCTGTAGGAGTAGAAAATTGTGTTGATAATTTTGAAAGGAATTCTCGGCATGTATTAAGAAAGGAGAAGTAAATTACGTACCACGTTAAAAATGTATATCATCGCTAAAAACTACTCCCTCCGTCCAAGAAAAAAATAGAGCAAAGTGTGTATGTGGCACGGGTTTTAATATAGAATTAGTAAAGTAAGAGAGAAGGGAAAAAAAGTAAGAGAGAAGGAGGAAAAGTAGTTGAAATTGTGTCTATTGGTTTTGCAGGAGGAGAAGGAGAAGAAAAGTAAGAGAGAAAGAGAAAAAGTAAGAGAGAATATTTCCATAAGAGCATCCACACATGTTAGGAGGACATCTTCCCCTATTGTGCCACTTTTTATCCTTACCACTTCCGATTTGTCAACAACCTAAAAAAAAAAAAAGTTTCCACTTAACCATCCTATTTGGCTACATTTCACTTTATTTTATTTTTTTTTCTTATTTTTTTCAATGAATATTAAAATTATTGGCCAAAAATAATTAAAATATATATATAATTTAATAAAAAAATTAAAACTATAATGGCCAAAAAACCAAATCATTTTGATTAGACTCATTTGCCCAAAGTAATCAAAACCCATTAAAAAAAAGCCCAAAATTAACCTATATTCTCCCTCATTTAAAAAGCCTAAAATTAACCCATTCAAAACCCTATTTTTCATCTTCTACCTCATTCTTCTTCTTCTTCTTCTTCTTCTTCTTCTTCTTCTTCTTCTTCTTCTCTCTTCCTCATTCTAGAAAAAGAAAAAAATTTCTAAAAAAGAAAAATTCGAAGAAGGCATGCCCCGTAACTTTCGAAGTCGCCACGCCTGATGGTCGGCCAGCGCCCTATCGCCCATGCAGCTCCCAGCATACGTCCTAGGCGTTTGCTTTCGCCGATAAGCCTTCTATGACCTCATACGGCTAAACCAAGGCGCCCCCCTTCTTCCATATAGATCGCCGCGCCATCGCGGCTTTCCGGAGCGACGGCATGCCCCTTATTAATGAATCTTCTAAATGATTGTCTTATTTTTGTAGATGGCCAAAAATTGTAATTGTCTTTATTTTTGTGGACGAAGAGAGAATATGTGAGTGGCTCCTAACTTGGCCACATCACATTCAAGATTGAAAATGCAGTATCTCGTAATGTTGATTACGATAAACTTAATACTAGTATACTACTACTAAATGATCAGAGAAGGATAATTCTGTAATGCATTAAATTAATTAATAATTAAGGGTATGGCTTCTGTCAGATGGTTCCGTGATACATTTAGGTAGTTGAGGATTCGGATGTAGGATATCTCCGGCGGGATTGGGCCGGCGAGGTTGTTCTTGCTCAAGTCCAGGTAGTTGAGATGTAGACATTCTCCTATTTCATGTGGGATTTCTCCCGGAGAAGTTGTTGCCGCCGAGCAATAGGATTTGGAGGGATGAGAAATTGGATAGGGAAAACGGTAACGGCCCGGACCGGAAAGCTGATTGTTTGAGAGATAATTCATCTGCCCCAGCTTACTAATTGTTAATTCATGGCGGCGAATTAATGCTATCCATTTAAATGTAGGAGTAGACTCAAAGGGCTGTTCAAAAAAAAATATAATCTTTAGGGATCAAAACACTAAAAGTTCGTGGAAAGATAATGCTCACACTAATTTTTGTAGCTTTCGTTACTATTACGATGCCAATACAATTTATATTAATTTATCACTATTCTTTTTTATTTGTCCCTCAACTTTTCAGATATTTTGAATGACTATGTAGTTTGAATTTAGGTGCAAGAATTTTTTAATTTTGGATTCAAAATTTTTGATTAGATTTGAATTTATGAGTTAATTTTTTCTACTCATATCAACTTATTTTTTAATACATGTGTTAAGTCAAACTAATATCTTTGATGCTATTGCAAAATATAAAATAAAAAGTAAGAAAATAGATCCTGTTGTATGCATAACCAATTCTATTCTGAAATTTTAAGCAAGATTTATCTATTTTTATTCACACTATAATCACTTCAGTTTTATTTATTGAATTCAAGCCCAAGACTCTAAATCATAAGAGAAAGATGAATATAAAAGAAAAGGCAAGGTGAAGAAAAACTTATAGAAGAAGAACAGCAAGGCGCAAGTTAACATTGTGTTTTTAAGCTAGTTAATATAGTTCCAATTGTATTATTCCTAGATGTCTTTAATTCTCTAGTCTATAAATGAGATGTTAGTTTTGTTCAAAATCAAAACCAAAAAATAAAAATAAATAAATAAAAATAAAATCTTCCTTTCAGTCAGAGACGAAAATCACAAAAAAAGGTTGCACTAAAAAGTTCTTCCTTTCGTGTTTTGTGAAAGAAATCAAGAAGGTAAAACATTCAAGTTCCTATCAGAGTTTGGAGAAATGGGATGCCAAGACGAAGAGTATCCAGACAGCAGCTGCCGAACGATCTGGACAACAGCAACAGGTGTTCCTCGGCGAGGTCCGGGCAGCCGGACGACCAGTGACTCCAGTAGCGGCAGCTCAGCTCTGACTGACGGCGAACAATAGCAGGGATAGACGACAGCGCAGAGGGACGGATCCTAAACCTCCACCCAGAAAGAACTAGCAACGGCGACCCCGACAGTAGCAACGTGATGATGGTCTCTATTGTCAAAGCTGCGGAGGAGCCATACGAGAACTAGCAAGAAAGAGTCGATTGGACGTCGGTGGGAGCGCCGATCAGGAGATGGCAGCGAGCAAAAGAGATCTAGAGATAAAGGCAAGAAAAATCCGAAAGTGAAGTCGTCGGACAGCCATAGCAGAGGAAAGAACCGATGCTGTCAAAAAGGCCGCAGAGTAGCAGCCCAACCAAGCCATCTTTCACAATCTTACAAACACAAAAAATGGAAGAAGAGAATTCGATGAATCGTCCGGCGAGGGGGAGACGACAAACACTGCCAAACGATTCATCGTGCCTGGAAGAATGCTGTGAAGAGAGGCAGCGAAAGCAGCCCGTAGAATATGGGCCGCCGAGAAGGGCGATTCAGTGATCGAGCATATGTAGTCGAGAAAGCTGCAGACCTAAGGGCTGGCGATAGGGCAGATTTAGGAAAGGAAGCAGTCACCGAGGAGGAATGACCAAGAGTTGGCCGGAGAGATGCCCTTCCTTGATGAAGGAGCTTCTGTGGGTGAAACCTCACCCTCGGAGACGCTGAGCAAGCCAAGAAGGCTGAGGAGGCTAGAGAAGTCGCCGCTAAGAATAGTTGTCCACAAATTGTTCGACCGGGCTTAACCGAAAATAGAGGAGTCTCTGGTTTGTCCGGCCGAGGAAGCGGAAGAATCGACCGAACAGTTCCTTTCCAAACCTATATTGGCCGAGTAGGCCAAAGATGACCGCCGGTGAGAGGATGATGATGCTGCTAAAGCGCAGCCCACACGCTGAGCGTCAAGAATGTGACGCAAAAGGATAGATGGAAGACCGACAAAATGACCGGAGAAGTTTCCCAGATCGTGTCAGCTTCTAAAGTGGAAGCCGTCACAGGGGGAGAGACTGTCCCTGAAGTGGTCACTGAGAAGGGGACCAGCGACGGTGGGATTATCTGTAGCCGGAGAAGAAAGCAGTGACCGGAATGACATGAGGAAAGAGCTCGACCATAGAATTATCACCCACTGAGAAAGGTTAAGAGATGATTTCTCTTAACAAGATTCCGGCGTCGCGGAGGCGATCGTCGGAGGATAAAAGGTAGACGAGGTAGTCGCGGGAGCTTTGCCCGTCGATCAAACCAAGATCAATACCGAATTGAAATAAAGCGTAAAAATAAGATAAAGGTAATTGTATTTCTTCAATGAATGAGAAGGATACAAATACTCCTATTTATAAGACTAGACTAACTTAATGAGCAAGAAAATAAAGATCCTAAAAGATATATAGGAAAATAAAGGAAAGATATGCTAAATCAATAACTAACTAAATAATAGGATAGAGGGAATATTCATAGAGATATCGGGCAAATGCCAATAGAATTCACTGAGAAAGTAAGAGAACAAGCTTATTTCCCATTTGTCAAGATTGAGAGGTAATCAATTTGCAAGCACATATTATATATATAGGGAGGTTAATTATTTATGTTTTGAATTTTAGTATATAGTAACTAACTTCTATATACCTTACTTGTGCTATTTCTATTTCAGATCTCCCTGGGATAGGGATAGTTCTCAAGATTGATGTGCATGGTATGCAAAGGTAATGCATTTGGTAACATGGATTATATACATATAGGGAGTTGAGGTTGTTTCTCTTCTGTATTTTCTAGCATATAACTAACTAACTAACTGCTACTATATGTTAGAATAAAGAAGATGAAAACAGGGGATTCTTCATAATTAGCAGATCAATCAAGAATCAATAAGCTAACAATTAGATAAATGTAACTAGCTTACTTGTGCTATATTTTGCTCAATTAATAATGAGACTTTGTATTTTGTTTATGTACTCCATATTCAGCCACTGAAAGGGGAGATTCAAGCTGTGGCTGCAACACAACGCAACTTGTCCTACCACGTGAACGTCAAGATCATGTGTAATTTTCGTGTTTATACTTTATCCTTGTTTCGGATTATTTTATTAAATTTCAATTGAGTCGAACTATAGTTATAAGCTTCGTCCAAGTTTTCTTTGTCGGTTCTTTCCCGGATTTGTATTAATAGAGTCGAACCGCATAGGGTCTAGATAATTATATATAAAGAGTGCATGTGGGTCATTTCTATATATATTTTTTCGTGGACATGATATGATTTCTATTGATTTTGTACTTACAAGATAATTTCATTGATATTTATGCATGTTCCAACTAAGATTTGAAATAAACAGGAATGTATAATTCCACGAGGATTGTAGTTGATAGGTGCGTCTACGCACATTTAATTGTGTAAATATGCCTCAATTAGATTATCATATATTATTCATAATAGATATATAAAAAAATAAAAAAACGCTACTAGCAGTTGACATGCATATTACTCCTATCATTGTTTCTCAAAATATTCAAACTAAAATCACTAAGCTCAGCAATTTTAGATGGAAAACTATTCTGAAATGAGGGTATGCATTCTTAAGAATTTCTATCCACTAACCTGCACAAGAAATATGATGTATTTCAGTTTGTCCTCCAAAATTAGTTCACTTTAGTTGTTGACAAATTTTACTTTGTGAAAATGTGAGTTTTATTTTTCACTAACAAATCTTGAATTTTTTATTTTTTTTCTATTTTAAATTAAAATCCCTGTCATTATCAAAGTCACTTTTTTTTTATAGGATGGGGCCGGTGTGAGTATACCTTTATGGTATTTTCTACCAATAACTCTTATTATAAATGTATAATGGAGTGATTGTGTGGATACTTTAGGTAACATAATTGAAGTTTACTACCCCATTCGTCCCATATTACTCGCATAAATTTAGGATTAGTTTTTTAGTGTAATTAAATTAGAATTTTAAGTATAATGAAATATCACTTTATAAAAAGACCTCTTAACTTAATTTAACATATTAATTAAATACATTAATTCTAACTTAAACTATAAATAGTGTAAGTAGTTTAAAACGAGCCGAAATGGAAGATTGCAAGTAACATGGGACGGAGTGAGTACCTCTTAGAGCATCTCCAAGGGAAGAAGGTATATAGAAAAGGTATATCATACATTTACCTTCTATAAAGTGAAATATACCCTTCTAAAAAGTAACATATTCTAAAGGGAAAAGGTAAAAAGAAAGGTAAATTATTTTTTAAAAATAAAATAATAGTATAAAATGTATTAAAAAATATAAAGTGTAATAACTTCTCAAATACCTTTCCCCTTGGAGAAAGGGTTTTTCATGAAAATAAGGGCAAATATGGTAGTTATGAGATTTTACCTCTCCATGGATTGGGAGGTAAAGATATCTCTTCAAAATGGAAAAATGTATAATACCTTCTCAAATACCTCTCTCCTTGGAAAATGATTTTTATGAAAAAAGGTAAATATGGTAATTATATTAGTTTACCTCACCCCTTAGAGATGCTCTCAGTGGATTAAACATCATGGTTTGTTACAATCATTGGAGTCTACCTCTCGTATCACAAACATTGGTTACATGATTTAAATTAAAATTCTATTTTGGATCTAAGGGCATTAGCAATAGAGGCCTATCTCCGGAGTCTATCTCCATTTTTTTCTACCAAATAGCAGACTCATCCCAGAGTCTATTTCCCTGCAATGAGAGCCCATCCCAGAGCCTATCTCATTTCCACATCATCATTTTTATTTTTATATATTTCATTTTTCTAAGACAAGATAATAAAAAAAGGAGTAGGTTCGAAAACCCACCTCCTTGGCCAGTAAACTGATTTTCGCCTGAATTATTGCCATCATTAGGATTCACTTTGCTAGAGAGATGAATGTGTGAAATGAAAGGGATGAATAGAAGTAAAATGATGAGAGTGAATGTGTGAAATAGAGGAAGGATGTATATATAGAAGTAATAAAATAAAAAATAAAAAAATGAAAATCGGCTCTGTCATCGGTCTGAGCCTCCGCAATGGAGGCCCATCGCAGGGCCGATGCGCATCAACACTTATATAGATTAGATTGGATCATCACCAAGTCGATGTGGGACAGAATTTAGAGAATTTAACACTAAGCCTCCGCAATGGAGGCCTATCGCAGGGTCGATGCGCCATCGGCTGGGGCGATTTATCGGTCAAGGTGCGGAGGCGTTGGGGAGGGGGAATCGGCCCTCCCCCCACAACGGTGACCTACGAGAGCTGATGAGGGGGCCGATGGACAGGCCCTTGCTATCGGCCCCGAATATGCCCTAAACCTTTTATTGCGAAGTAGGACCGACACCACGGAGATAGTTCACATGATAATTGATAATTTACGACAAACACATGTAATAAACAGATACAATACATAGCAAACGATTGGCTAGAATTGATGCATTTGGTGAAGAGAAATGATTCTAAACTATAGACATGTCTTGTCACATTCGATAGTCACTAGCTCTGTTTCCCTCTTTTGGCTTGTTTTGTAAGATTATTTGCGAATAATTCTTGCAAACGTTGTAACCATATTCATCAATTTTAAATTTAATACTCCCCATGTTCTATAGTAGTGGAGTCATTTTGGTACATTCCATAATAGTATAGTCATTTCCTCTTTTTTTGGAAAAAAAAACTTCCAAAAAAAAGCGAGCAAAGCCAGAAAACAAAGGCAAAATCAACAAAAATAAGCAACACATAGTCTGTCATGTAGCATCCAGCTATGGAGCCCCGACGGAGGGGCCTCGAGCTCATGAATACCTCTATGATAAGAATAAGCATAATGAGATAAAAAAATCAAAAGCAAAGTTCCCTTCTCGAGTTTAGGGCCACAAAATCGAAATCCTGGAGTAACCCATGGACCCTCTTCACTATAAAGCGACAATTGATTGAAGTTTCAAACATTTCCTCTTTTAGTGAAAATCCACACATTTCTTGTCACTTATTTTCCTCTCTTATTTTATTCTCATTTTATATCTCTACATTTTTCATTTCCTACTTTATTCTTACTTTACTTACTCACTTAATACGATTTTTCTTAAATCGCGTGCTGAAAAGAAACGAATCAACTACTATGGAACGGAGGGAGTATGTACTTAATGCTTTCATTTTTCGGTCGCTGGATATGATAATTTGATTAAAACATTTCTTATATCTTACTTTATTTTTTCTTCATCAATCTCTCTGCAATTTTTTTCTCTCCTATTTTATTATTCATTTACTTAATTCATCTAATATATATATTTTTAAATCTTGTACAAAAAGAAACGTCTTACTACATAGGAGGCGAGGAAATACTATTTTCATGGCACTAAACTTAGATTTTTTTTTTATCATAGGGTGTTGTGTTGTACTCCCTTGACAAACACGGATTTTGCATGTTTTTAAGGGCTAGATTTGACTCGTTTTAAATGTCAATCATGCAAATTATGTTCTTAAATTGCATATGTTATACATTTGGTATTTTTAATGTGTTTGTTGATAAATGATAGAAAAAGATAGAAAAAGGTGCAAAAAGACCAAGGTGCAGCAGCCTCTGTTCGAGCCCATTCTACCAGCGAGTTTGAAGTCCAATCAGTGCTTAATTCATATCATTCTCTTCTTCTTCGAAAGAGCTTCGCGTGGACATCTCGCACGTCTCAATCGGAGTTCTGTGGAGAAAGTTATGACTATTCTACGAACATTGCGCAGTGCAGTCAAAGCTGACGGAAATTAGGCGGAAATTCAAGGAAGGAATAAATTATTGCTCAAATCTCTCCTATTAATTGAAGAATTCGAAAATAATATCTTTTATATTTCTTGGAGGATAATTTTTACCATTCCTAAACCCTTTTTCTAGCCTTATGAGTAGTTAAATATCTTTTGTATGGTTTTTGGTGAAGACTATTATGAACATGTTTTGATTTATTAAATTGAACTTTTTCCTAGCTCTTGTGATTGTTTTGCTTGTTCTTGTGCTTTTATTGTTCTTTTGTCTAGCCAACTTTAGAACTATGTCCGTTTAACTAGATTAATCGAGAGATAGCTAGTTTTACGTGGTAAAAGGAACGAGTACAACACATAGGTTTATCTGCACTCGAGAGAGGGGACCCTTTGTGAGGGCTTGAGTCTTAGGAACTTAAGGAGTTAGAATCTAATCTATTAGAAGGAGACTTTGATAGTTAGAGTCTAATCTACTGGATAGGTACACTCGAGAGGGGGCTTATCTGATAATCGCGACTTTCCTAATAATCTTGGAGACACATAAAGGTAAAGGTTCTATGAGATTAATCATCACTAGGTTATATTAGTTGGATCCTAAAACTCTACATTCTTTAGTCTGTTTTGTATTATTTTATTTTATTTTATTTATTTATATTTATGTCTAGTTTATAAAACCAAAAACCAAAAATAATGTGTGTCTCTAGATAGTATATGACGCTTAGTATATGATAGACAGTTGCAATCTTATTCCCTGTGTTCGATATCCCGGTACTGACCTTTAGCTATACTAGATCTACCCTGTATACTTGCAGGTATTTTTAGTGCTAATAAATAGTGCATCAAGTTTTTGGCGCCGTTGCCGGGGACTAATTAAGTTCTAAGCTTGATATCTTGAAGATTTTGAATTTGCTAGTTTAGACATTATTTACTTGTTTTTATTTTATTTAATTTTGTTCTCTAATCCGAGCTTAATTTGTGTTTGTGTTCTTTGTGAATAGGAGTACACACACATTGTTTTCGGAGGACCATTAGAGTCGATCGCTCCCGAGATCGAGTGGTTCTTGTAGACAAAGCTTGGAGACGTCGAGCTAACGACGTTAAACAAAAGCGCTTGTTGGGAGGCAACCCAACCAGGTTTTCTATCTATGTTTTTGTTTGTTTCTTTAACCCCTCAAAATTCACAACTTTTCTCTGAACTTATTCTTCGCTTTGCTCGGAATAAGTTTGGGGGATTAGGTTGTTGTGGATTTTGAGTAGTTCGTTTTGCTTTTGGTTTTTAGTTTGATGTTTTAGTTGATTAATTGTTTTGTGACTAAATGCTTTGAGTTGGAATTGAATTTGAACTTGTTTGAATTTTGGTTTCTTGGGGTAAAGACTAGTTGTTAATGATAAAAACATCATCCATCTTTTAAGCTATCATGGTCTTTGACTTAAGAGTTTGAGTAATAGGTGCATAAGTAACGAATTGCTTGTTTGCCTTGATTCATGCTATTACCCGAGTGAGATTTGAGCCAAACATTCATTTCAGTGTGATTTTATCATTTACTTGATGTTGTTTCTAGAACTTGCTTCAGATCATATTAAGTCTACATAGTGAATGTGAGTTTAGGAGATGACGTTAGGCTTTCTTTGTTCCTCCCTTCACAAGTGTTATATTTCTATCCCTAGTTAACCCTCTTAACCTTAAAAGTTCTCCAATGTTATTGATTTGTTAAGTTCACTCTCAAAAGTGTCAATCTACAAATTTGGAAGCACATATAGGGGGTTGGCGTTGCTTAAAAAAAATTTGGAGGTATAAGCTAGACGAAGTCTAGAGAAAAAAATACATATATAAAAAGAGAGAAAAAGAAAAAAATTTGGAGGTATAAGCTAGACGAAGTCTAGAGGAGTTTTTGCTTGGGAATTTCAATAAGTGGGGACCGGATGGGAGGAAGAAGTTCGACAAAGTCTTACTTTTCTGAGATTTGTTATGGGAAATGGTCTTTTGTTGGGATTTGTAATATGTGAGTACTTGTGCTTCTTTTACTTTTCAACCACTTTAGCCAAAATGTTCCCTACCGTCCAAAGAGCCACATTACAACCTTAATAAAGTCCTTTCTGATTTTAGATTCACATTCACATTTTAGTAGAGGAGATGTTTGATTTGGAGCAAGCCTATGGTAAACACTACTTGTATTTTGATTTGAGAGTATTATTTCTATACATACACATTTGAGAGTGAGATACACATACACATAAATGATGAGAGATGAATGTGTGAAATGGAGGAAGGATGTATATATAGAAGTAATAAAAAAAAATTGAAAATCGGCTCCATCATCGGCCTAAGTATTAGAAATGGGCCACTCACCCCTTAAAAGGCCTCATAAGGGGGAGGGTTATCCACACTTATATAGATTAGATTGGATCATCACCAAGTCGATGTGGGACAGAATTTAGAGAATTTAACACTAAGCCTCCGCAATGGAGGCCTATCGCAGGGTCGATGCGCCATCGGCTGGGGCGATTTATCGGTCAAGGTGCGGAGGCGTTGGGGAGGGGGAATCGGCCCTCCCCCCACAACGGTGACCTACGAGAGCTGATGAGGGGGCCGATGGACAGGCCCTTGCTATCGGCCCCCATTGCCAATATGCCCAGAGGCGGACATACGGAGGGGCTTGGGGGTCCACTGGAACCCCCAACAATTTTGAAAGTTCCTATATTTTACATATTTATACTGTATTTACCAAAATTCGACATAGCCCAGTTGGTTAATAAGTTGCTCTTTTATCTCAGAGATCTGCGGTTCAATTCCCAGCGCCGAAAATAGTTCCATTTTGTTATGTTTTTCAGCTTTCTCATTTCTCTATGTTTGGATATTCAGTTATGTTTTTCAATTTTCTCATTTCTTTATGTTTGCTTTTAGTAGATTTTCAATTTTGTATTTTAATTTTCACGTAGAGGTAGTTTTTTCTCTTTTATTTGTTATACATTTATATTTGTGCTTTTTGTGGACTTTAATTATTAAGCCTCATCAAAATATACTCTCTTCATTCTATATTAATGGAGTCATTTTTCTATTTTAAAAGTTTCAAAATAATTAAGTCATTTCTATTTATGCTAAAAAGTTTCTATCTCTTTTACTTTATTCTCTTTTCATCTTTCTTATTTTATTCACCATTCACTAAACACACTATTCTTAATCTCCATGTCCAAAAAAAAGTGTCCCAATTAGCAAGGAACAGAGATATTATACTATAGTAGTAAATTTAATTTTAAAGTTATATTTTTATTTTAAAAAAATATTCTTCAATATTATTTAGCCTCATAAAAATATAGCATGTATTATATTGTTCGTATTGGGATTGTTTCTGTCTATATTGACACCAAAAATATGTAACAATTGTTACAGTAGTTTGAAACCCCCAGTATAAAAATCCTGCGTCCGCCAATATGCCCTAAACCTTTTATTGCGAAGTAGGACCGACACCACGGAGATAGTTCACATGATAATTGATAATTTACGACAAACACATGTAATAAACAGATACAATACATAGCAAACGATTGGCTAGAATTGATGCATTTGGTGAAGAGAAATGATTCTAAACTATAGACATGTCTTGTCACATTCGATAGTCACTAGCTCTGTTTCCCTCTTTTGGCTTGTTTTGTAAGATTATTTGCGAATAATTCTTGCAAACGTTGTAACCATATTCATCAATTTTAAATTTAATACTCCCCATGTTCTATAGTAGTAGTCTGTCATGTAGCATCCAGCTATGGAGCCCCGACGGAGGGGCCTCGAGCTCATGAATACCTCTATGATAAGAATAAGCATAATGAGATAAAAAAATCAAAAGCAAAGTTCCCTTCTCGAGTTTAGGGCCACAAAATCGAAATCCTGGAGTAACCCATGGACCCTCTTCACTATAAAGCGACAATTGATTGAAGTTTCAAACATTTCCTCTTTTAGTGAAAATCCACACATTTCTTGTCACTTATTTTCCTCTCTTATTTTATTCTCATTTTATATCTCTACATTTTTCATTTCCTACTTTATTCTTACTTTACTTACTCACTTAATACGATTTTTCTTAAATCGCGTGCTGAAAAGAAACGAATCAACTACTATGGAACGGAGGGAGTATGTACTTAATGCTTTCATTTTTCGGTCGGTGGATATGATAATTTGATTAAAACATTTCTTATATCTTACTTTGTTTTTTCTTCATCAATCTCTCTGCAATTTTTTTCTCTCCTATTTTATTATTCATTTACTTAATTCATCTAATATATATATTTTTAAATCTTGTACAAAAAGAAACGTCTTACTACATAGGAGGCGAGGAAATACTATTTTCATGGCACTAAACTTAGATTTTTTTTATCATAGGGTGTTGTGTAGTGCTCTCTCCGTCCCATAGTAGATGTCACACTTTCCTTTTAGTTTGTCCCATAAAAAATGTCACATTTCCTCTTTTGAAAAAAGTTCCTTCTCACATTAATTATAAAATTATATTTTCTCTCACCACTTAATACACAAAATAACATCTCCTAAAATCATGTGTCGTCTCTCAACTGTGATATCTACTATGGGACGAAGGGAGTACTTATTTTTATGCAAACGACAAAATGTTCAAATCCCTTGAAATTGGCAAAATTTTGACAAAATTTTGGTATTCTCTTGGTTTCAATTAAGTTGAGTCAAAATATTGAGCTCAAAGATTAAAAAATTGTGTTAAAAAATAGGAGACAAAAATGAAGTAAAAAAAATAAAGAGAGAGTAAAGTAGGTGATGAAATAAAGTAAGAGCTATTGGATGTTTTGTTTTTTTACAAAAAAAAAGGAAATGACTTAACTTAATTGGGACGAAGGGAGTATTTTTATGAACTTTAAATTTGGTACTTTTACTTTTCGTTTGTTATTTATCACGGCAGGTCAAACACCATATTGACTAACTTACATGCATTTTTCTATCATACCTGGTACAACTAAATCAATGCATGACTTTTTATCCTAATTATCACGAACTTAAAAAGTAGCCTACGGTATCATAAACTTGCCACGGTTCCTCGTGTGGAATAAATGTTTGATGCTAATTATCTTAGTTGGATAGGTTTAGAAAATAAATAAGAAACTAAATGTAAAGTTTGCTCTATAAGAATGGGTTGCCTCCAACCGGAACCAAGCCACCACCAACATTCTCACTCATTTTCTTTGTGTTACTAAAACAATGCGCTCCTCCGCCGCTATGCCTCTCATCATCGTCTTGCTCGTCGCCCTCTACTCCATTGCATCTCCCAATGTAAGTATTACTTTTTCTCCGCTGGTTCAAGCATTTTATCACACAATGTGTTCTTATGCTGTGAATGCAGGTAGCAGCCGCCGGAGAAAACCCATTTACGCCAAAGGGTTACGCAATGCGTTACTGGACGAACCAGATCTCCAACGACTTGCCCCCGCCGGAGTTCCTCTTCAACAAAGCGTCGCCGCTGACCGCCGCCCAATGCGCCGCCTTCTCGAAGCTCGCAGATCAGAGCTCGCTTTCGTCGCATCTCCCCGAGTTCTGCTCGAAGGCCAACCTCCTCTGTTTCCCCGACAGAGCCAACTTCAATAGCTACTCCACGGAGGATCGCGTCTCAAACATAATCTATGCCACTGAGGAGAACGTGGTTGCATCAAGTGGCAAAAAGGTAAATAAACGGGTGGTTGAGGCAGGGATGTGAGTCCATGTTGAAGGCTGGTGTCATCATGCCTATGCCAGACCTCCGCGATAAAATGCCCAAAAGGTCCTTTTTACCCCGCGCCATTGTCTCCAAACTGCCCTTCTCCACCTCCAAGCTGGCAGACCTAAGGACGGTCTTCCACGCTGTCAACGACTCGGGCAGCATGGCCAAAATGCTGTCCGATTCGCTGGAGGAGTGCGAGCGCGCCCCCAGCCCCGGCGAGACGAAGGGGTGCGTGGCCTCGATCGAGGACATGGTCGACTTCGCCACGTCGGTGCTGGGTCCGAACGTCGCGGCGCGGGCGACGGAGAGCGCCCGGGGGTATAATGGGGAGATCAAGATTGGAAAAGTCAAAGCGGTCAACGGAGGGAGAGTGACGAAATCGGTGTCGTGTCACCAGAGCTTGTTTCCCTACATGCTTTACTACTGCCACTCCGTCCCAAAAGTCCGGGTCTACGAAGTGGATATCCTGGATTCGAAATCTGAGTCGAGGATCAACCGCGGCGTCGCCATCTGCCACGTCGACACGTCCTCGTGGAGCCCGGGCCATGGAGCGTTCATCTCGTTGGGGTCGGGCCCCGGGAAGATAGAGGTGTGCCACTGGGTGTACGAGAACGATTTGACTTGGGCAATCGCGGATTGATCCGTGTTTGAGTTTGGATTCGGGTTAGAGTTGGACCAGTTATGTTATGGAAAGGGTGAACCACTGGTTCGACCATGTTATAATTGAACCCATTCTATGTTAAGCCTAAGTTATTTATTTATTTTCAACGTTGAATAGTTGATTAATTCAATGTTCTATGTTATTTAATCAGTTATATAAATGTGGTATGCCTCCTTCCCTTTCCTATTTTCCTTATGTGCTGTGATTTTACAAATTGTAGCAAACTTTTGTATAAGAACCCAAAATCACTGTTAAACACATTTATATAGGAATTTAGTACCCCCGTCTCCAAACAATATTGTGTTTATTCTATTTCAGTTTGTCCTCCAAAATTAGTTCACTCTAGTTGTTGACAAAATTTTCTTTGTTAGGATGTGGATTCTATTTTTTCACTAACAAATCTTGAATTATTTTTTTATTATTTTTTCAATTTTGGATTAAAATCAGTGTCATTATCAAAATCCCTAAAAATCACTACTTTTGTGAGACGATGGGAAATATAATTTTGTAAGAGATGTCTAATTACATGTACTCTTTCCGTCCCATAGTAGATGTCACATTTTTCCTTTTAGAAAAAGTTCTCTTTCACATAAATATAATAATTATATTTTCTCTCTCCATTTAACACACAAAATAATACTCCCTCCGTCCACGATTAAGAGTCCCATTTCTAAATGACGCGGGTTTTAAGAAATGTTAAGAAAAGTGGGTAGAAGAAAGTTAGTGGATATATTAGTTTTAAATGATATATGAGTGGAATGAGTTAGTGGAATGTGGGGTCTCTTTACCATTTATGGTAATTATGAACCGGACTCTTATTCGTGGACGGACCAAAATAAAAAAACAGGACTCTTATTCGTGGATGGAGGGAGTACCTCCTAAAATCCCATGCCGTCTCACAAGTGTGGCATCTTTTATGGGGTGGATGAAGTACTAAATATCACTTCTTAATAGATGTCCAAACCAAGGGGTGTATTGAAATGAAGTTTTTTAAGGAAATTACTGGAATCACTTCTTAATAGATGTCCAATCAAAGGGTGTATTGAAATGAAGTTTCTGAAATTTCTTGAAGTTAGTGGTGAATGAATGATACTCGCCCTGCTCCACAAAAATATGGACAAAGTGTATGGCAATAGGAATTAAGATAAAATTGGTAAAATAAGAGCGATAAGAAGAATAGTACTATATGCTAAAGTAAGAGAGAAAAGGAGAATGGTAGTTAAAGTAGTGTTAGTTGATAGTGTGACCTACATTATTAAATTGATATAACTATCGAAAAGTGGAATGCACATATTTTTGTGGGACGGACGAAAATGAAAAATGCACATATTTTGATGGGACGGAGGAAGTATCAAAGTCTATGTTATAGAGTGATGCAACTATTATCTATGTAATTCTAAAGTATTCTAGTTTCTTCGTTCTAGAAATTTAAAGGCGGGCTCACGATGGGCTCGAACCCGATTTCACTCTATTAAGAGGAGAGAATAGTCAGCATAAATATTATTCCATCATTTCTTTTAATAATTGAGAACTGATAAGGTAGCATGTGTCCCGTATACACATGAGAACAAGGGGTATAATGTACCCCAAAACTATGATGTTTAATACTATATGTAGTATTAGATTAATAGTAAAAGCTATCTATGACCCAGTTGTAAATGTGCTCATTATCAAGGCATAGGCAACAAGTGTGAGCCTTCCCAAGCTTTGTTTTCTGAAAAGAATAGTCAGCAAAAGTATCTTTCCAACTTTCCATAGAGATGATAAGGTAGTATGTGTTCTTGAATCACAAAGAGAGATGATAAGGTAGTATGTGTTGTTGAATCATATAAAGATGATAAGGCAGTATGTGTTCTTGAATCACAGAGAGAGATGATAATGTAGTATGTGTTGTTGAATCACATAAAGATGATAAGCTTGGTCCCACTGTATGCGTACTGCTATTAGATTGTGAATTTGTGTGAAAGCACTTCATTGTATAACAAAACACAAAATTTACTCAAAAGAAAAACAAGTAGAATGGCAGAATATCTTGCGAATGTGTTTCTGGAAACCCTTCGTGATTTGGTGGTTGAAGAAACTAAGTTTTTGGTTGGTGTGGGCGCTGATGTTGAGAAAGTTAAACGAGATCTGGAAAGCGTACATGCTTTGCTGATGAAAGCAGACAGAGAGAGACATGATTCTCCAACTCTAAAGACTTACATTCACCAACTCAAAGATCTTGCTTTCAAAGCTGAGAATCTGCTTGAAACGTATGCAGTTGAAGTTCAATCCAAAAGAGGGTTGAGGAGCCTCAAGGACAAATTTCAAAGGTACTTTTGCATCATGAGTGAGTGTTACAGTGTCCACGAGGTTGGTAAAGAGGCTCGCGACATAATACCTGCCCTGGCCGACCTCACTCACAAGTTAGAGTCGGAGTTGGGGCAAGATAGCTCATCTCTTTCGAAGCAGGAAGCTCAGCTGCGTCAGTTGAGAGAGACGTCTGCTCATGATAATGAGCCTCATTTCGTGGGCATGGAGGAAGATATCGAGACTCTGGTATCGAAGATGAAGGATGGAGAAAGGCAACGAGTGGTGAAGATATATGGGATGGGTGGTCTCGGAAAAACTACACTTGCCAAAAAGGTGTACAACCACAGAGACCTCCAATCTTATGCTCGAGCATGGGTTTGCATCACCCAACAGTTGGAACATAAGTCTTGTTTGGGCAAGATTTTGAAACAACTTGACAGAGACGTAAACGTTAATGGCATGGAAGTTGATGAATTGGTGACAGAAATTCAAGGTTTTTTGAAGGGGAGGAAATGCATGGTGGTGATAGATGATATATGGGAAGATGATCATTGGGAGATCATAAAGAAAGCTCTTCCGGTGAATTGTAATGTCATTCTCACCACTCGTTATGAGAATATTGCTAATCAACAATCCGAACCTCACAAGCTGAGATTTCTGACGAAAGATGAAGGATGGGCTTTACTTCAAAAAGTAGCAGCTTTTCCAAGTCAGTATTTTTCCACCGTGTTAGGTCTCTTATTTTATTAGTGTTTTAACTGCATGATTTCGTTAAAATTTAGAGTTTTTGTTAATTCAAAGTAGGTGAAATTTAAAGTTAAGAAATCTCATAAATAGAGGCAATTGAGTAAAAATAAATTAATAAAAATTGTATATACAAAACATCCTTGTATTTTAAATTGGTTTTTATTTCACTACTCTTATTTCAATTGGTTTCTTATTAACTAGTAGTATTAATTTTCTACTTTAACTACCCTTTTGTTATATTCATAAAATTAAATCACTTATTAAATTACACGGCGTCGATTGAGGTAATTAAGAAATCTCATAAATAGAGGCAATTAAATTTTGGTAACCGATTGGTTTTCATGCATGTCTTAAAAATCAATATACTATTCTGAATTTAAAACTTAGTTAAGCAAGGAGTACCATTAACTTAAAAATAAGTATAAGATTACTTTAGAAATTTTAAACTTATGTTTGCTTGAATCCTCAAATTTAAGCAATATCCATGGTTGACATTAATGATAGTTTGCACTCTTCCCATCTATATTAGATGACAAATTAGAAGTGCGACATCTATTATGTGACCGAGCGAGTACAACATCTTTGGATCCAATGATAAAGTCTAATATTTGTATGCAGATCATGATACACATAACTCACAAGAAGAGATGATACAAGACGGTTCACAAGACGAGATGATACGAGAGAAGGTATTTGCTTGTTTTTAAAACTCATTCTCTAATTGATGCAGTTTTTGAAAATTTGGAGACTGATATATCAGTAAAGACTACAAAAGGCTGCGAATGACTATGCTTATTTTGTGTGATGATAGTACTAAAATTTTTTGAATATATATGTAGGGTCAAGTTAAAATACATATAATATCCAATCCACGATGATATCATTAGATCTTAAAAATGAGTAGATGAGATTAAAACTCATAGATTTTAATAAATAGTAAATAAATATCCAAAAATGGTAAAATAGTCGATCTATTTTAAGATAATAATTTCTCTAAGTTTTTTATATTGACATAGTGACATGAGAACTTCAGTACAAGATACGCTAATAAAGTAAAATATTTAATATCAACACAGTTTTATTGATATTGTACATTACATCATATTGAAATTTTTTGATGCATTTATTGATATAAAATATGTTTATCAACATATATGAAAATTGAAATACAAAATTATAAAATTTTATCATCCGATCATCGTCGAAACATATGCAATTAAGATCTTGTTAGAATCTTTATGAAATTACATTTAATTTGATATTATTATGAAAAATAATTTAAATCGAAAGAGTTACGTAAATTTAACAAGATGATTTCGAGGAGAGCAAAAAAAGTGGTTACCATATATAAGAATTGACATTAATACCCTTTAAGTTTATTTAATAATTTTTTTAGTTTAAAATATAATTAACATGACATTATTTTAACCACTAATCTTCTAATCTAATGGTTAAAATTTAGTCTTAATTTGAGATGGTTAATTAGTTAGCAATTGATCATAACCTTATATTGGGCACACTCTATTTTAACTTACAATTTAACAAAATTATCTATTACTCCCTCCGTATTTTAAAAAATAGAAACATTTGAAACGACACGAGGTTTAATACATGCAATTGGTAAAAGTAAGTGAAGTAATATTAAAAATGAGTAAGTGCAGAAGAGAGGGGAAGAGAAAAAAGTAGGGAAAGTTGATTTAATGGATCGTGGGGAAAGTAATACAAATGGGAGTGGAATAAATAGTTGCTATTTTAAAAAACAATGGGAGTAATAAAATATTAAATGCGATCCACTATGATTTTTTTTTCATTGGTGAACACTAAGAAATTAATTATATATGTATGTAGTCGTTTTTATAACTTAGAATTGTAAGAAAATTTAATAATAAAATAACATACCTCGTGATCCCACTTTGCGAGCCTCCGCTTATCATTTTTAGCTGTTCCATTTGAGGAGTTCCAGATGGAATATTCCATAAATAGTATTAGGCCCCACATTTATTAAAACTCCACATTTTATTATAAAACCAATATAAAAGAGTTGACCTATTCCACTATTTTTTTCACCAACTTTCTCTCACATTTCTTAAAACCGTGTGTTAAATGGAAATGCTCATATTTTATGGGACGGGGAGTATATAAAAGTAGGACCCATGTACTATCTTTTTCAACTCACTTTCTATTACATTTCTTAAAACTCGCCCCAAAGGGGATGAATTAAAGGGGCCTAGGGGGTATTATTTCGGGAAAGATAAAAATTTAAAAAATTTAAAAATGTACATATACATATGTTTATGCTTTTTATAATTTTGAATTTTAAAGATTATTTATTTATAAAATAATGGGTGCGAACCACTACGGTTTTTAGTTGGGTGATAACACTTTGATATTTTATATAAAAATAATCGTTTTTAATATTTAGAAATTTAAAGATGATTTCATAATGAAATAATTGTATGCGAATGGCTATTATTTTGTGTTTCATTGGATGAAAATACTAAAAAAATGTATATTCAGATGTATCCTTTATAACTTAATAATCGTAAAGATATTTAATAATGGGAAATTGGTCTCTTATAAACTTTGCTAAATGGGGTTTATTTAATTTTAAAATGTGATATAATATCAAACTTTGCATTTTGTTTGATTTTTCCCTTTAAAATGTTTATTACTATATTTGATTAACTTACAGGCTTTTTATCATACTTGACACAATTAACTAACATATTTCAACGTGACTCTTTATGCTACATGTTATGAACTTAAAAGTTATTTCAAAATATTATAAAACATATCACTGTTGTCTGGCGTTAAATAAAGATTTAATTTAAAATATCTTATTCGAGTGAGTTGTAAAACGCCAAACAAATGCAGCTACATATTATATATCAATTTCAAAGTTCATGGAAATACCAAATTTTGGGCAAAGTTCATGGTTTTAGAAACCAATTTCCCTTAAAATTTGTACATAATGGATATTATTATTTTAGTGGATAATAATATTAAAAAATTAAGTATATACACATGTAGTCAATTTTTATTATTCATAATTTTAAAGATTATTTAATAATAAAATAATTGAATGCGAACGACTACAATTATTCAGTTGGATGATAACACTATAAAATTAATTTTATACACATGCATGCGTTTTTTATTACTCAGAATTTTAAAGATGCTTTAATAATGATTGGATGCAATTAATAATGATTTGATTTATTATATTTGATGAAAACACTAAGAAATTTATATGTGTATGTAATTGTTTTTATAATTTAGAATTATAAAGATGATTTAATAAAAAAATAATTTTTGAATGCTTTATTATTTCAAAAGATATTCACCATAATAAATTTTTGGCCAGGATGATAATTAGTTTAAATTAGATAACTATGCAAATGAAACTATAACACTATTTAAATTCTTATTATTATTGTTATTCATTGTAAGAATAAATTGAATACATGCATCTTATTATTTTGTACGTATTGTGATAGTTGATGCAGATTTAAAATCATCAATTGAAGATATAGGCAGACAAATTGTATCAAAGTGTGAAGGGTTACCACTATCAATTTGTGTTATCGGAGGGATTCTGCGCCAAAAAAAACACACTTTACTAGAATGGAGAAGGGTAAATGAGAACATGGAATCATATTTGAGGCATGGAGAAGGTGTTGGAGAATACACAAGAGTAAAACATGTATTGGAGTTGAGCTATAATGCCTTACCTTATTACTTGAAACCATGCTTCCTCTATCTAGCAGGTTTCTCTGAGGATGAAGAGATTGAAACAGAGACATTGTATTTAATGTGGATGGCAGAAGGCTTCATTTCATACCAAGATAAAGGACGTAATGAGACACTAAGAGATGTGGCTAAGAGATATCTAATTGAACTTGCTATGAGGTGTATGGTTCAACTGCATGAAGTTGAGAATCTTGAGATCTACTCTCCACGTGACAAGTTCAACTGCTGTAAGCTTCATGATTTAATGCATGATCTCTGCTCTGAAAAGGCTCAAGGTGAAAAGTTTATGAGGTACACTAATGCTTCCAAACATCTGATTGACATTCCTTCAACCAGTAGAAGGTTAGCTCTACATCAATCCATTGATAATTCTGTAAGCCGATTAGCCATAAAAAATGACCTCGATGATAATGTGCAAAGTATAGATGGGTTAGAGAAACTGAAAGATCTTAGAACCTTCTATTTAAGAGCACATCCTAACATTTGCTTCAAAAAAAGTACATTTAACTTTGAGAAGTCAAAATGCTTGAGGATATTTATGGTAGAAGGTTGTATTTTTGAAGGGGGGCAGTTACCAAACAAGGTGGGTAAACTAATTCATTTAAGATACTTGAGTTTGTTACTCTCTTGTGTGAGTAAGTTACCAAGGTCTATATGGAGCCTGCCATACCTGCAGATCTTAGATTTGCGAGTAACATTATTCAAAGCTTTTAGATTGCCAAATGTGATTTGGAAGATGAAAAGACTAAAGCATCTGTTTCTTCCCTATTTTGGTATAGAAGTGATTGGAGGGGGGAAACTAAGACTAGATGGGCTAGAGGAGTTGGAGACATTAGTTTACATCAATAGTGAGACTTGTTGCATTGAAGATATCCCCAAATTGGTCAATCTGCAGAGTCTAGATGTTATTGTTCATGATGTGGAAAGCATGCCAATGGTGTTCAGCAACAAAAATAGCCAATTACGTGAGACTCGACTTTTGGCTAATGCATGCGATTTAAGTTCGGAGAAAGATAGAGAGATTTTAAATGGTGGGTTGATGTCTTCTTCGTTGGTTAATTTATGTTTGTGGCAATGCAATATGAGTGATTGTTTTCCATGCTACAAACAAGGGATGTGCCAGAATTTAGTAAAGTTGACCCTTACAAGATGCAAGGGTAAGGTAGACGTGATGAAGTTTGCCGAGTATCCCATGTTGCAAACTCTGTCTTTGGAACAAGTCGAGATGACAGAAACATTGATTTGCCATTCAAATTCATTTCGACGACTCAAGGAGCTTAATCTCGAGTATTTGGACGATTTAAAGAAATGGGAAGTGAAAGACAGAGCTATGCCAAAACTTATATCCTTGAAGATCGTAGAATGCCCCAATTTGGAGAAGGTTCCAGATGGTTTGAGATTCATCTCCACTCTTCGTAAGATGAAAATCGAAAATATGCCAAGAGAATTCATGGAAACAGTAAAAGAAGAACATTATGCGGCATCAGTCAAGATTGAGAAGATTCTGAGGTAATTACATGCAGTCTGTGTATATATATTGGCTTGGTTAGGGAGGTTATTTCTCTTCTATATTTTCAATATAACTAACTGCTGCTATATGTTAGAATAAAAAATCTGAAATCAAGGTACATTACATAATTTGGGGATCAATTAGATAACACGTTAGTTTAAATTTAAAATAAGGAATGCTATATCCTTACTGGTCGTTCTCTGGTCTATTTGATCTACTACTACTATATAAATATCTGCTATACATATACCTTACTTTACTCGTGCTATTTCTTTTTCAGTTCTTTTCCATTTCTAGATCTCCATCGGGAACTAGATCTCCCTCGGGAAGATGACTGTTCTTTTCCAGATCTAGATAGCCCTTGGGAAGATGACAGTTCTCAAGGTTGCTGCGTAT
Organism: Salvia hispanica; assembly: GCF_023119035.1. Lineage (NCBI taxonomy): Eukaryota > Viridiplantae > Streptophyta > Magnoliopsida > Lamiales > Lamiaceae > Salvia > Salvia hispanica. The sequence goes on along the minus strand of NC_062970.1, from coordinate 945,692 downwards.
GGTAGCGCGAAACATTGTCGAGACAAAGGTAATTAATGAATTTGGAACCTTGGATAACATAGATGTATATATGGAGGTTGTTTCTCTTTTGTATTTTCAATATAACTAACTAACTAACTTCTAATATTGGCTCAACTAATAATAAGACTTTCTGGATTTTGTTTATGGACACCATATTCAGCTACTGAAGGGGAGACTCAAGCCGCAGCTGCAACGCCACGTCCAAGCCGCCCACGACGCAACTTCATCCATCCCACCACGTCAACTTCAAGATCATGTGTAATTTTCTTATTTATAGTTTATTTAATTAGATTGCAATTGAGTCGAGCTACACCAATAAGCTCCGTCCGGGTTTTCTTTGTCGGTTCTTTCCCGGATCGTATTAATAGAGTCGAACCGCACGTAGGGTTTAGATTATTATTAAAGGGTGCTTGTGAGTTACTTTGATCGCTTATGAAACATAATACTATCACTTTCTCTATTCCTAATATATCTCTCTAAGCTTCTTTTTCTCTTGCTCTTTGCTTATTATCAATTCGTTTTCTTGTACAACTTTTAATTATCTCTTTTGTTATATAAACTCATAATTCGATGTTGGCGGATGTATTTTGTGTGAATAAAGAGAAATGTGTGATTTCTCTTTATATTTTTGGTGGACTGATGAAATGATTGTCATTGATTTTATATTTTTTTTTCCTTTGAATTTTAATAGTACAACTAGGATTTCAAATAATCAGGAAGCTATATAATTCCAGCATGGTTATAGTACTTGGAGCTTTTGTGGATGTGATGAAGTAGGTGCATTATCATAAAATTAATGGTGGATTAGTATTGATGTCTTCATGGTTAAAAGAAGGCCACACTTGTAATACCATTTGAGAAGAATAAGACAAAAAAAGTCCAAGTTCTTGTATAATTTTGTAAAATTTGAACTTGTCAATGAAAGTTAACCAATATTTCAAAAAAAATAAAGAAACTTCATTTTTTCAATCTTTTTAAATTGAAGTAGAATAGGTTGTAAAGTAGTTTACGTTTTTAATCACTTAAACCAACTGCAAACAATTAAAATTAATTTCTAATAAAACTGTGGTTCATTTTTTGAAGGTAGTATTTGTTGTTTTTAGAAAAAAGCCATGTCTTTCAGACTTTTCAGTGAAATCGCACATATTGATAAATCTACTATCTACACGTTAGAGCATCGCAGTGGTTGCAAAATCGCCGTCTGTCTGTCCGTGCCAGCGGCAAGGACGAGCTCGTCCGCCGCTGCAAGCCGTTCGTCCGTGCCAGTGGCACAGTGCTGCTATTAGCTAAGAGCACGTCCGTGCCGCTGAGCTGAGCACCCTTACGTGGCGCTGTCTAATTGGCCAACGGCTTAGCCGTTGGCATATTCATTTTTTTTTTAATTCGAAATTAATTTTAAAAAAAACGTTTTCCCACTTCCCAAAAAATTATATCGTTTTCTACCTACTTTTAATTTATTTTTTAATTTTTTTTTCCCCAAAATTCACATTTTCATCTATAAATACCCCCACTTCAACACAAAAAAAATCGTATTCCCATCTATTCTATCATCTATATTCTCTCATCTAAATTCCCACCACACTACACAATGTCCGGCTCCGGCGATCACCCCTCCGGCAATCGCGATTGGAACCACGATTGGTTCAACTCCGACTCATTTCCTAGTCCGGAAACGCAATTTTCGGCCCCTTCTCAAACCCAAGGTTCGCAAGTTTCGGGTGGATACCGCCCTTACCTGGTGGAAGACCAAAATGCCTCCGGGTTTGGGTGGGCACCCGAACCCGGATCGGGAGGGAGCGGCAGCTCTACTCCTACTCCTACTTCTATTTCTAGACCTACTCCTTCTCCTCGGGGTACCCGTACCCCGTACACTCCGGATGAGATGATGCAGATGTTCAAAGCCTACTTGGCAGTCTCCGAAGACCCGGATGTTGGCACGAACCAAACCGGGGAAACGTATTGGTGGCATATCACTTGTCTTTACAATAAAACCCGGCCGGAGGGAACCATCTATCGGAATGATAGTATGGTGCGCAATTGCATCTTCAGAGCCAACGAGGCAATCAGTAAGTTCCAGGGGTATTTCCAATAGGAAGAACGGGCGTCGGGGAGTGGCAAGAGCGAGCTCGACATCATCAGTGTCGCCTTGGTGACCTACCAAAGCTTGGAGTTGAAACTGTTCAAGTATCTCAGTTGTTGGCAGGAGGGGCGCCACCATCCGAAGTATAGGGGTGGCGTAGTAGCGGGGTCCTCCTCCAGCAAACGGTCGATAGCCCTATCCGACGGCGCCTCCGATGATGTGGCTACCCAGCTTGCCGGAACTAACTTGGGTAGCTCCGACGTTGGGCCGTGCAGTTTCCACCGGTCGCAAGGAAGGAAGAAGGCGACGGCCAACCGCCGTCGCGCCCCGACTCCATCCGCCCCGCTCCCACTCCCTTTTGTGCCACCTCCACCCCCGAACAACTCGTTGTGGGTCCTCTTGGGTCAACTCAATACGATCGATATGTCTAACATGACTCCCGAGCAACTTGCGACACATGTGGGAATGATCCGAGGTATCAAGAGAACATTGGGGATAGAGGACTAGTCTTCCACGATGGAATTTTTTTTTTAGTCTTTAATCATGTAATTTTTAATTTGTAGTATTTTAATTATATATTTTTTTATTTTTTAGGATTTTAATTATGTAATTTTTATATTTAGTGTATTTTTATAATATAGAAATGTTTTTAGTAATTGAAGTATTTAAATTGAATAATAGAATGGTGGGGCCCTTGAGCTTGTCCTTAGCTAAGAACACGGGTGTGGGTATTGTGGTCTTAGCTAAGGACAATGAGTAAAAGTGAATCCGGGCCCACTTCCATGCTCTTAGCTAAGAGCACGGATGAGGATGCTCTTAGTACGAAAAGTATTACTCCCTCCGTCCACAAACAATAGATCACTTTTGCCATTTTGGGACGTCCACAAAAAATAGATCACTTTCTTAAGATGGAAAGTTTCTCATACTTTTCCCACTTTTTCTTCCCTCTCTCATACTTTATTCACTTTTTCTCCCTATCTCTCTTACTTTTATCTACTTTTTCTCTATCTCTCTTACTTTACCAATTCTACGTTAAAATTCGTACCATACACAAAGTGATCTATTTTTTGTGGACGGAGGGAGTATACTGGAGTGGAGGAAAGAGCAATGCCAAATTAACGAAGGCCAAATTAAAATTTCAAATTCAAAGCAAAAAACGGTTTATTAAGTTTAATTTAGCATCATCCATATATACACAGATCACACTTATTTTAGAACTTAGAAGCAACAACATAATGTAGCAAACAATCTTACAAACAAATACAACCACACACACCATGCTTCCTTCAACGGTAGCTTCTTCGATAGGAAATATGTCAGCAAATCACAAACATATTGTGTTCGACCTCACAAATATATCATATGATGCAATGAAGATAGTTTACGAACCTAGTTCATATGCCTTAGCAGCTACGTTCGCAGCGATGTGAGTCGAGATCTTTCTGATATTCGTGAATGGAGGATATATCATCCCTTTGTCGTAGTGTTCTGTTAAGAGTATTCCTCTCAACGTGATGCCGGAAGTATGAAGAAGAAGTCCCGGAAGGCGTAATTCCGTCGAGCCAAGAGCAAGATCATGAGGAACGTCAAGACGGTGGATGTCCGCAAAGAAAGAGAAATCCACCAAACCGCTATGGAGATTTCATTACGTATTAGTTTGATCTTTTTTATTTCCTTTTTATTTCTTTATGAGAATATTTATAATGTTATTTTGATAGTGTCAAATCTTCTTGGGTTTTCTTCTTGATTCTTTACCAAGTCGTAAAGTTCGAATCAAGTAGGGGGAATTCTATAAATCATAGAATTCCCAATAGATCGAGTCATGGAGGAATAAGAATAAAATCTTTTTCTCATTTTGCTCTCTTTTCGACAAACCCTAACAGAACCCAACTAGAGTTCATCGCCCACCCCTTTACAAATCGTGTGCTCTCTTACTTGATAGGATAACCAGATCCTATCATCCAGCACCGACTCCCCTCCCCTGTGCTCCTTCAAAAAGCTCTCTATCTCTCTAGGTGTGTGTGTGAGAGAGTACTCTCATGAATTAATCGTGATTTGACGTTTTTTATTTTTTATTTGACGATTTTTATTTGTATTTCATTTCAATAAACATAGATAAACGAATGACAAAAAAACTCAAAAACTCAGAAACATATTTTATTCAAATATTCATTTCAAACTAGAGATCAAACATACTTACACTTATACTATTATTTTATTCGTACTACTAGCATTTCTAAACGGACGGGGATAAACTTAGAAACTCAACAATTAGAATGATTTACCGACGATAATAGTCCTCTCTATTAATTTTCTTCTTTGATGTTTACTTTGGCTTAGGATAGAAAGGCTTAGGAGGCTTAGGTGACGGAGCCTCAAGGTCCTCAAAATCACTCTCGACCACCGGCCTAGAACTGGCGGCGGCAGCGACGGCCGTGTCATAGGCGGCGTCAATTTCGTCTTGCGTATCCTACTTATACTACACGGCGTCAATTTCGTCTTGCGTATCCTACTTATACTTAGGAGTAGTAGTACCAAAAGTCCAAATTACTATTGATTATTTTTTATTAATAAATTAAAAAGCCTTTGTTTTTATATCTTCTTTACTTTGCTAATTATACATTAATATCCATATCAAATCAAATCAAATGGAGTACTCTTTCCATCCTATAAAAAAACTTTTGTGTACGTTACTTTCCGTCCTTCACAACACAGTCTAGTTTTTCTGCACATACCCTAGCTCCACACCAATTGACTATTTATAGGAATAACTAAGTCGATAGGTAACCTACATTACCATTCTAAAATATTTAAACTAGTTATTCTAGAGTAATTTAGTATTTAATATAATATTGCTAATATTACCATCCTAGAATATTCTAACTAGTACTTCTGGAATAATTTGTTCTAACTAATAATAATTAATATTGCTATTATTTCTTCTATGTCGGTTAACACATTCCAAATTAATTTTTTTTTCTTTTTCTTCTTTGTCTAGATAATTTTAGCAAAGTCGGTAGAGACAATTTAGTTCAATATTGTGCTAATGGTGTGATTTGAAAGAATAATAAGAAGAAAAAACTCCAAGTTCTTGTACTATAATTTTGTGAAATTTGAACTTATCAATGAAAGTTAACCAATATTTCAAAGAAATTAAAGAATCTTCATTTTTTAAATCTCAAGTTTTTAAATTGAAGTAGAATAGTTTGTAAAGTACTTACTATATCAGAAACCTCATAAGGGGGATCTCAAGTTTTTAAATTGAAGTAGAATAGTTTGTAAAGTAATTACTATATTAGAAATGGGTCACTCATCCCTTAAAATAGCTCATAAGAGAGAGGGTTATCCATCCTTATATAGAAAAAATAGGATCATCATAAATGGGCCACTCACCCCTTAAAAGGGCTCATAAGGGGGAGGGTTATCCATACTTATACAGAAGAGATAGGATCATCACCAAGCCAATGTGTGACAAGATATTAAAATTTTAATACGCCCCCTCACGTGTGGGCCGGAATGACACATCGGACTTAGAATTTTAACACAGGATCATCACCAAGCCGATGTGGGACAAGATATTAGAATTTTAACACGCCCCCTCACGTGTGGGCCTGAATGACACATCGGACTTCCATCACATGGGTAGGCAAGAGAAGAAATAAAGAGATAAATCCATCATCGGCTTGGACCCGCTCTGATACCATATTAGAAACGAGCCACTCACCTCTTAAAAGGCCTCATAAGCGGAGGGTTATCCATCCTTATATAGAAGAGATAGGATCATCACCAAGCCGATCTGAGACAAGATATTAGAATTTTAACATACTACGTTTTAATTTCTTTAACCAACTGCAAGCAATTAAAATTAATTTCTAATAGAACTGTGGTTCATTTTTTGAAAGTAGTATTTGTGGTTTTTAAAAAAGCCATGTCTTTCAGACTTTTCAGAGAAATCGCACATATTGATATCTACTATCTACACGTTAGTACGAATAATAACATACTATAGTGGAAGAAAGAGTAATGCCAAATTAACGAAGGCCAAATTAAAATTTCAAATTGAAAGCAAAAAAAACGGTTTATTAAGTTTAATTTAGCATCGATAGATACACAGATCACACTTATTTTAGAACTTAGAAGCAACAACATAATGTAGCAAACAAATCTCACAAACAAATACAACCACACACACCATGCTTCCTTCAACGGTAGCTTCTGTAGTTTGGTGTGAACATGCAGCTCTCGGCGTACTTAACCAAGTCCGCTGGTCGAGGGAGTCTCGTCGCCAAACCTGTCGATAGACAATACGTCAGCAAAACACAAACATACTTTATTCGACCCCACAAATATATGATATGATGCAATCAAGATAGTTTACGAACCTAGTTCATATGCCTTAGCAGCTACATTCGCAGCGATATGAGCTGAGATCTTTCTGATATTCGTGAATGGAGGATATATCATCCCTTTGTCGTAGTGTTCCTGCGTCACTTGACCAGCCAACGCCTCCGCTGTTTCAACGAGACCATGCTCAGTTAATTTATTCAATCTAACACATTTTATGTTTGATTCAATACTTACAAGCTGCTAGAAGCATGTCGTCATGCACCCGGATTGCACCAGAGATGACCAACCCGAAACCAAGCCCGGGAAAGATATAAGCATTATTTGCCTGATGAATGTACATAAAGAGAAAAGGTTAACAACAATGGTGGACACATTTTAAGGTGTGTGGAAACATAAAAACATGTTAAGGCAAGAGACCTGGCCAGGAACATGGAGTTTTCCGTTCAACTCTACAGGGTCGAAAGGACTTCCGCTCGAAAAGATAGCACGCCCCTAGAGAAAATCATGGAAGAAAGAAATTCAGACATCACCACATCTAGAAGCATGAAATGTGGGTCAAGTCTATGCAATCATCTAACCTCGGTCCAAGTATAAGCTTCTTCAGCAGTGCACTCGGCTTGTGAGGTAGGATTCGAGAGAGCCATGATAAGAGGCGTCTGCAGCGTTTAGTGCCAATTCAGAATAATTAACATACATAACATTATCAAGTGACAAACATAGAGAGAGAGAAAGGAACCTTGTTGAAGGCGGCCATAGCCTCGACCACCTCCTTAGTGAATTGTTTTCCAACACCAGAAGTTCCGATCAGAGTTGTTGGTTTAATAGCCTAACAATGTGTCAAACGATATAGATAAAATACTTGCAAATTTAGGTCTACATTGGAAATAGCACATGAGATGAGATATTCAGCCGAACCTTGACAGCGTCTAAGAGATTTTTACAGGGTTCATGCTCGTGAGCCCAAGGTTGCTTGAAGTGCTGGAGAGATTCCTTACGAGAACTAACAATCAATCCCTATAAATTATATATAAGTTGATTTATTCATTAGCAATCATCCAAGGAAACAACCACCTAAGATTGACAGAGATAAGGTAAATTGCAATTGTACACAAACAATCTGATCACCTTTGAGTCTACAAGCCAAATCTTCTTACGTGTTTCTTCCAAAGGAGCTTTGGTCTATGGATTACAAGCAGCAATGTTAGATCGTGCAAACAATATTTGTAACAGTTGCAGAAAATGTTGGAACATATATTACCTGTTTTGATATTTCAAGCGCTATAAGTTCAGCGATACCAGTTCCAGCCTGCAATTAGAAATAAACAACCCGCGCAAATGAATGAAACTGGTGGCTATCAAGTTTGGTAGGTAAGATAGATAAACAAAACATGGCAAGAAAACGCATTTTATGTCATTTTGGTCATATAACTCCAAGATAGATGAGTTATCTACCATACTAAACAACCCCTTAATGAAAGTTAATAGGGATGATGATATACCTCACCAGCTCCGAGGAACAAGAATGTATGATCACCCAAGGAGCCGCCAAGAAGCTTAAGCGAAGCAACGAGGCCGGCAAGCACCACAGATGCGGTCCCCTGTAGGAGAAAAATTATGTCGGTATAGAAAGGAATTCATGATATGTACTAATAAGTTTGTAACTGTTTATACCTGTATATCATCGTTAAAGACTAAGTGAGTGGTCCCGTACTTGGACAAGAGCTCAAAGGCATTGTGGTTGGCAAAATCTTCAAACTGCAATCAGAAGCTCAGCGACTTTAGATGGAAAATTATCCGAAAATGCGGATACACATTCTTAAGAATTACTATTTGCTAACCTGTACAAGAACTTTTTCACCATAATTTTGCTTCACAGCAGTCATGAACTCTTCCAGAAGGTCATAATATTCCTGTACAGCAGAAAATCTATATAATCAAATTATGTCCAAATATAAATTGGACAAGACTGATTCAAGCAGAGGGAACCACCGACCTTTCCAGTCGCCCGTCTTTGTTTGAGCCCAATGTAGAATTCATCATTCAGTAGCGTCTCATTGTTTGTTCCAACGTCGATTGTTATTGGCAAACACTAGAAAGATGGTAGGTAAATCATAATACTGTTGGAGCTGACATTGAGCATTCAATTCAATTTTCATAATCGAAGTTCTATTCGAACAGTTTTGCTAGATGGCTAAAAAAATGAGCATAACATAGAAGTGATTTGTGGGGGCTCACCGCAGAAGGCCTGACGCCTCCTAGAGCGGTGTATAATGCCAATTTCCCCACCGGTATTCCCATTCCCTGCATTAAACATAGATGTTATGATCAAGTAAACATAAGCATCCTCGCATAAAACAACTCAATACAAAACCGTATCTTTTATGCAATAAAAGTGGAGCATAAGAGAGAGTCGGAGGAGTAACCTGGCAGCCAAGATCACCAAGTCCCAAAATCCTCTCACCATCAGTGACGACAATGACTTGAATTGACCTCTCGGGCCAGTTCCTAAGGACCTCGAGTATCTTCCCCCTGCACACAGCCTTGCCAAGTCAAAACTAGAACAACAATATAATGAGTGTATAGATTTATAAAGTGCAAATAAGAAGGCATACTTTTCCTTTAAACTTATATATAAACCCTGAGGCCTCCTAAAGATACTTCCATATTTTTGGCACGCCTCGCCAACTGTTGGAGTGTACACAACTGGGAGTAGCTCCTCCACATTATCAATGAGAAGCTTGTAGAACAATCTCTCGTTCCTCTCCTGTAAAGAGCGAAAATTCGTACTCAATAAATGACGGGATTTGACATCTCACTCGTAATTGCATTCTTCTTAAAACAAATCTTATGACTAATCACCTATCTGAAGTCAACTGAGCGAAAATTACACAAATTATAACTAAATCACAAGAGTAAAAGTTCAGTATAACTTGTAGATCATAACTGAACATTAAAAGACAGCAGCTTGAATAATTTGAAGTACCTCGAGCTCCATCATAGCCATGTACTTGTGCAGGGGAAGCTGATACTGGCGAATGCTATGCATCAACTTTTTCTCCTGCATCACAACGCAAAAACATAAGCAAAAAATCATAACAGGCGAAATCAGCTCGATTGTCGCAGTTAATGAACAAACCTGAAGCTCTTGGGAGATAACAACGGGAGGCAGAAGACCACGCAAGTAATGCGCATCTCTCTCCTTCTCAGTGAATGCAAGCCCCTTGTTATGATGGGGATCTCTCAGCAGACTATACCCACTGCTCACACAAACAAGTAAATACAAGCAACTCTTAGCCTCAATATTAACTAAAATCAAGATCAAACTAGCAAGCATTTACTCAATAAGACTACATTTTCCAGCATTGATCCGGCATTAAGATAATTAAAGTAAGAGCCCTTGTTATCTCAGCTAAGTATACCCACTAATACCAACTAAATCAAGATCAAACTAGCAAGTATTTACTCAATGCAACTATATTTTCCAGCATTGATCCAACATTAACCTAATTAAGCTAAGATCAACGCAATCCCCTTGTTACGAAGGGGATCTCTCAACAAAACACACAATCAACATAAATACTTATAGTAATAGCATAGCATCAACATCAACCAAATCAAGATCAAACTAGCAAGTCTATATTTCCAGCATTGACTAAACAATAAGACATTTAAACTAAAATCAACGGCGCTAGACTGATACAGACCAAACAGGAGAACTCAGCCCAAAAGACTAGTCTATTAGGTGAGAGAGCCCATTTAGTCTATATACCCCACACCAGTTGTTCTCACAACCGATGTGGAAATTGAGTCCGTAACATAGACACACTTAATTAGTTACAGAGTGATCATTTTCAGCTCAATCACTAAGCACCGAGCAATCGCAAGCAGTTTCGCATCAAATTCGTTGGAATCAAAGCAAAAAATACAAGCATAGTGAAGTAACCTGGCGACGGAGACGGTCCAGGGAGTGACGAGCTGATCCTCGGAGGCGCGATCTTCGCCGTAGACATCTTCGACTCCACCGCCGACGGTGGATCTCGGGCTCAGGTCCAGCACCGACTCCCCTCCCCTGTGCTCCTTCAGAAAGCTCTCCATCTCTCTCAATTTCTCTCTCTCTCTCTCTCTAAGGTGGTGGTGCTAGTGAGTGAGGTAGCAGGAAACAGGAGATAAATATCTATTATAGTGTATTGATTAATGGAAGAAGTCACACATGGCGGCCTAACGTGGTACATTTGTATAATTGGCAATTGGATATTGTTTATGTGTACTAGTCTCTGGTGGGGCCCTTGGGTTAGGATGGTGACACACCATCATCGTGGGACTCCAATTATGTGTCGTTTTGTACGTTTAATAAATATTCCAAATTAAAATCTCTTTCGATGATGTACAATGAAGCTTTCCTATGTAACTGAGAAAAAGAGAACAGAGTGAACCTCCGTCCCGCTTTAGAAGTTTCGATTGAGTCGGGCACATATTTTAAGAAAAAAGTGTCTGAGTGTGCAATAAATAAGTATTGTAGTGGATGTTGGGACCCACTTTTAACACTTTTTTATTAGTTATAGTGGATGTTGGGACCCACTTTTAAAACTTTGTAGACATTTTTTATTAATTTATCTTAACCGGAACTTCTAAAACAGGACGTCCAAAATTGATCAACCGGGACTCTTAAAGCGGGACGGAAGGGAGTATTATTATTTTTCATATGTCCAGTAATAAATATTGCATTTAATTATTATTTTTAAAATATCGGATCTCATATTTCATTATTTCATTCTACTTTTAGGTTAATATTATAAATTTATTATATAAAAGTAGACTAATATTTCATTTAACTTTTTTACCACTCTCTTTTATAAAGTTAAACCTTCCTTAAAATCTGAACTAATAAAAAATGAGATACTATTAGCAAACGGATTATATATTAGTAAAAGAAAAGTAGTACGGTTCATGATACGAGCGATGTACTTCAATTCTATAATGGATAATTGGATATGAATATGGTAAATAGCTCATATATGTTGGAGTTATATCACAAAAATGATTTAAAATGTGATATCTTATCATTTTTGCTTATATAACTTGACCTGTTGTATGGCCGATTCAGTTCTAACCTGATCAAAAATCATTTTAACCGGTTGTGGAGTTATAGCGATCTAGGAATTGGAATCGGACCGAATAAGGTTTCAGTTCCTAGACTAACCAGTCAGTCAATATAGGGATCAAAGAACTGATTTTTCATTCAATTTTAATTCGAATTTATCCAGATATAATATAAACAATTCAATATCGAAAAAGATTAACAATCCAACACCTACGATCCGATCATCCGATTCTCGATGCAACTAGACAATCAAATAAGTACCCCTATATGTATCTTCCATATCAAAGTATCCATTTCCTCTTTATTATAATTATATTCGAAAATTATTTAGTAAAATTTCTAACTTCCTACTGCCTAAACGTAGATACTTATTTATTGGAGTCCAGAAATAATTGACATGAGATTAGTGTGGCATGATCAGCTGCATGTGCGTGGGGGTACACCAACATGGACGACCTCGAACAAAAGTAGGTGACTTTATTTTAAATTCATAGTGGAGACATCACTCCGTTGAAAGATTTGCTTTTCCATAAATATCTTCTACCCCGGCTGCGCCCTTCCCAAATCCACGTGGCAACTGTATACTAGAAAATCATTTTCTAATTTCTTTTCCTTGCTTTTTTTTATCAACAAAATATTGAATATTAATGTCAGTTGTTAATCTCGATAAACATGAGAACATATGTATAGTACTACCCCGTCTCCCAAATTTTGACACATTTTATTATTTTGGTCGTTTCTGCAAATTTGATATACTTCACTTTTTATCATTTTTGGTAGTAGACTTCATATTCCATTTAACACATTTCTACTCACATTTTATTATAAAACTAATACTCCCTTCGTTCCATAGTAATAGAGTCATTTTGCCATTTTGGTACGTTCCATAGTAATAGAGTCATTTCCCTTTTTGATAAAAGTCAACACATTTTTCCACACCTACTTTACTCTCTCTTACTTTATTCTTTTTTCATTTTCCACTTTACTCTCCCTTTACTTAACTCCCCTAATACAATTTTTCTTAATTTTCGTGCCGAAAAGATACATCCCCATTATTATGGAACAGGGGAAGTACTTTAAAAGTAGGACACACATCCCACCAACTTTTTCAACTCAATTTCCATTACATTAGAACTCGTGTCAGGTCAAAGTATGTCAAAGTTTGGGGGACGGAGGTAATAGTATTACTACTTACTAGCGTATGATATTCATAATGATAATTGACTTACTAAATTTAAGCCACCTTACAATTAATACTAGACTCCACACTCATAAAGTAAATATATCTCTGAAAATATTATTATTTTAATCTATGCCCAATATACTATACTGTTCATTTTATTTTTGGGTAACTGTTCCATAATTTTCCTTCGTAACTTTTGTTTTTATGACATGGTTGTGTCACAAGATGATCTATATTTTTTTGCCCCAAAATATTGAGTAGAAAACATAAAAGATTTAATGATTAAATTTTAAAAAGTTAAAATCTTATCCGGTTAGTTTAATTGGATTTGTTTTATCCCAAAGTGGCCTTGGTGGAATTGTGACAGATGATGTGAAGTGCCGGTGATTGAAATCATAATATCTTTCTTCAATAATTAATCATGATTGTTTTCTTCATTTTTGTGTGTGTGATTGGAAATTTGGAATAATTGATTATGGTTTTTATTTTGCTTATTGATTATGATTTTTATATAATTGTGTGAAACAACCGTTGACTTGCAACTATGAAGAGGTTGTCAAGTTTAGATCGATGCATGTCCGATTCTTCAACCATACAATAATGTCCAATTAAAATGTTTTCTGAATTAGTTCAATTAATTAGGAGATGGTGGTGGTATATTAACGCTCTATTAATGTTGACTCGTGAGATAGCATCATGATTTTATGTGATTTTGTGGGATTTCTTATGAGATAAGTTATAATTGAGCATCAACAGAATCACTTTTTAGTTGTCATATTAATAAATATTTTGTCCATAACACCAATAAGTTAACCACATCTTTTTAGCTACAACTTATATATAGAAATTAGGGGAGAAAAGGTATAGTATATTCTATCGAAAATATTACCATCCCAAAAGATTTAGGTATGAGAAAACATTAAACTGTTACCATTTCGAATTTTTTGATATATCGAAATCTTAATATAAAGCATTTTCAATGTTGAAATTATATAAAATTTTCGATATGTTGAACCAAAATATGTTAGTATATCGTATTTTATGATGTACCGGATTTGATACAATACATACGATTTATATTGATATCGATATATACAAGGTATACAGAATTTCAATGTACCACGGTATATGAAAATTTATACAATTATCGTATTGAAATACTTCAATAAGGTGTTTTACCGTACCGAAAACCATGATATTACAAAAATATTATATTTTCAGTATTTTTGGTACGATAAGTCCGTTATACGATATTTCAATGATTTTATTCTTGAAAAACAAAAGTGAACGCAAAATAAGAAAATTTAAAGATTCCATCCAAATCTTGAAAAATGTATATTTCAACAAGCCCAAACTATTATTACATGTATCACATAATACAAACTCAAAAAATACAAAGATACATTGTTAGGCCCAAAATAAATTTAATGTATGAACCCCATAATTGAACCATGAGCCCAATAATTTTCCACTCATGTCAAGGCCTTTTGAATATTTAAAAATGTGTACACAATTTTAGTATTTCTTGTATGAGAATTGGTTGGGCCAGGGTAGAGGGCTTTATGATATTGAATTTAAGGTTTTAATCTTATAAATTAAGGGAAATGTCGAGGTTGGGCTTAGGGCAATGTTTTCCTAGTGGATTTCAGACTATTCCACACTAAAAAATAAAATTTATTGGATAAAGGTTTGTTTAAGCTGTTAGGCTTTCTGACCCATATAAATAGTGGGAGGACTGTTTTTACCAGCAATTTTTAGATTTGAGAAACTATTTATGTGAAATCTCTCTTCATATGGTCATTCTTATAGGGCATGGACATAACTCACATTTGACTGAAAGATAAACATGTATTGTTAGAAACAAAGATCGATATATATAGTCACAAGAATCAACAAAGAATCTAAGTTAAGAAATTAAGTCAATCTAAACCAATTAACTATATTGACAAAAACAAATACTTGTAGTATTTTTATTATAAATACACTCCCTCTTTTTATTCTATGTGGAACATTTTCTATTAAGCACAACACTTTTTACATAGTTTTGTTTATATAGTTTTGTTTTGTGAGTTGAATAAAGTAAGGATAATAATGTACAATATCTATTTTAGAAGATGTGTTAATTTGAGTGAGATATCCAAAAAAAAATGTATCATTTAGAGTATACCGGGAGTAGAATAAAATCTTTAGGGCGCCTAGCTCGGTCTCGTCCCGGCAGGACGAGCCACGAGCTAGCTTGCATTGTGGGTTTCGCATCTCGCCAAGTGTCTCGTGTATTTGGAGGGTTGGAGGTGTTGTCTCTTAATTAAAAGATGGCGTAAAAAGTGTCGTGGGCCATGAATAATAAAAGAAAGAGATGAATATAAGAGACAGAATCGCGAATGACTTTTTATACTAGATGCTAATTAGAATGATAAGAAGTGTCTAATCGTAATACAACGTAGTCACGTGATAGATTGTGATGTTAAGTTGTTAAGTACAATTATCATAAAATGATGATGAGATGAATCATCTTAATTATATTCATGCTTAGCAATTATGATGTTGTTGCCGCCTACGACCACAACTACCCAATATGACATGGGCTACAACAAGTTGGTTAAATAATTAATAATGACAGCATTTTATGAAAGTGAAACCCACCTTCAACGATTTGGGCGCGCACGTGTACATTGAATCTTAATATTCTCTAAATTACAAATTTATTCAATTATAATAGTACATGTACATATAAATACAATAATAGTGTAAGATACTATTTTCCAATTTAAAAGAAAAACTAACTTTTGCATACTTTTTCTTCATTTATTTCTCTAACTTTAACCTCTTACCATTAGTCATCGTCTAATTTTTTTAGGGCAAATTGTCTGTAAAGTCATGAACTTTAAAAAAAAAATTCTTGTAAACTTTAAATATCGCATAAAAAGTCATAAATTTTACCGGACTATGTAAATTTTCCATCCGACCCAGTTCGATAGATTTCCGACATAAATTTATCCTGCGTGGCGTGCCTGAGGCGTGACTTGGCAAATGGCAATTTCTAATTCGAATTGTGGAATTAATGCTTACTTTTATGTCGAATTCGATTAGTGAAATTCGATCAGTATGTTTATGTCGATTTATATGTTGAATACGATTTGTATGTTTTTATTTGTGCTACTTGTATGTTTGTGATAAGTATAGGGTCTAGAGATTGCAAAGACAGAAGATGAACAATTAGAATTAATGGAGTTTCGCCAAGTCACGCCTCCAGCGCACCATGCATGGAAATCTAGCTATCAGATCAGTTCGGATAGAAATTTACACTGTACGTTACTGTTCACGACTTTTCATACAACATTTAAAGTTCACAGAAAAAACCAAACTATTTTAAAAGTTCGTAACTTTTACATATGATTTGCCCCTTTTTTTTCAATGCTATATATGTGGAGTATTTTTTGAACATGTGCGTGTCGACACACGCATACACATAGTAGGAGAAAAGGAAAATAGGGCCTCATGTTTCTCACCAGCTGAGCAAGGAGTCATATCCACCGCCCCACTAATAATACTATTACTACTATTGTCTTCTCATTTTCAACGTTTGTTTCAGATATAGAAATGCATCACATTCAGCCAAATCTTGGCTTTTCACTAACCCTTACCACACCACCCAAATAATATATCCATGTCTATATACATATAAGTGTAATGATTAGCTAATATATGTGTGTGTGACATGAGTCGGCAGCTTCCCCATTTAGGTTTTACCAATATAACCATATATAATATTGAAGGCCGTTTCACTGACGCTGTTTGGATATGTTGTGTGCCGCGAGATTGATTCGTGTGTTAAAAAAGATGGATTGTATGACACTGTTACGTTTGTTAATCGTCTTGGTTGTCCGTGTGTCTCTTGGCTAACTACATATTTACATTGTCCAAATGTAATATTTCCTCAGTCGGCGAATAGGAGTCCCGATTCATAATTACTTTAAATGGTAAAGAGATCCTACATTCCACTAACTCATTCCACTCACGTATCATTTAAAACTAGTATATATAAGTGAAACCCATATTCAACTACTCCCTCCGTCCCCGATTAAGAGTCACACTTTTCTATTTCGGTCCGTCCTCAATTAAGAGTCACACTACATTTTTACCATAAATAGTAAGTAGGTCTCACATTCCACTAACTCAATTCAATCACATTTTATTATAAAACTAATATAAAAAAAATGGATCTTACATTCCACTAACTTTTTTAAACAACTTTTCTTTACATTTCTTAAAATTCGTGCCCGGTCAAAGTGTGACTCTTAATTGAAGACGGAGGGAGTAATTTTCTTCCACCTACTTTTCTTAACATTCCTTAAAACTCGTGCCGAAATGAAATGAGACTTCTATTTGCGGATTAAACGAGTAAGACTGTAAATTATTAAATTATTCTATGTACTCAATACCTATTTAAACTTTAATATACTGTTCAGACTATAATAATTAAAATTTTGATAGTACATAATATGCTCTCTGTCGTCATCTCATTCCATTATTGATTTCCTATAGTAAATTAAGTAGGGTCACTATTTTTTAGTTGTCTAGTTAAATAGTCATTTTCTCTATATGATAAAGTTATACTATTACTCAATATTAGTTATCCTTATTAATTTATGTTCAATTTAATTTCAGTATTGAGCTTTTTAACAATAAAAAAAGTCCAGAAACTTTATACTAAACAACCTTAAATATACAAAAATGGCTAAACATATCGCTTTACGTCTTCTCAATACTTTATCTATCCTTTTTCAATTATATAAAATGCTTTCCAACATCATTAAGAGATAAAATCAAAGTATTCACTAAAGTAAAACTATTTCTTTGAAGAAGGTGACAATTTTGTCACTCAATTTTTAGTCTTTAGTTAATCATTTCTTTGCATGATCATATCAACAAAATCTTGATAGGTCCCAACACCTTGGTTGTCGCTTTATTATTCACAATAATATTCGCAAAAAACTTGAAATAATCAACTTTTCTTTAAAGTGATTGAGATATCCGTACATGGCAACTAAATTCTGTCTCGCATTACATTCCAAGAATTTCATTAATGCGTTTTGGCTCAAAAATAATTATTTGTTTCTTCATTATTGCCAACTTTCTTCCTCTAAATCATTGCAAACTTTCTACTCTTTCTTTTTAAGTTCTTTGTCTTTTTCACTTTTTCATCCCAATGAAGAATATTATCTTGGGCATAGGCCAACCCCAATACTAATTAAATTGCTCATTTTCCTCCTAATCATACCAATAATTCCTACTAATTAAATTGCTTATATAAGCCACTACTATTTTTATCCCTATTGTTATTTAGAATTGGTGTAAATAAAAAAAATGTATTTGCCCTTTATCAAATTAATATCTAGAAAATTGCAAAATAATTGAGCCATAATCTTTATGCATCTGTCACTGCTCGTATTTTGATGGTAAGGTTGGGCGACCCCGTCCGACCCCACCTATATCCATTCAGCCACACACACAGGTAGCCCCACACGGCCACCTACATCCGTCCATGATACCCACGTAACCCACCTATATATCGCCCGACCCCATCTACATTCGTTCATGCACACCTATATATATACATATATAACTATAATATTCGTATGCCGACAATGTACACTAAGTTGAAGAAGTAGAAGTAAGAAAAAAGAATGAAAAAACCAATGGACATGAGAAAGAAATTGGACTTTGCAATGGTCTTTGATGGTCCCATTATTAGGACACATACCCCCATTAATTTCAACAAAACTTTATAAAACCTTTTCAAAGCCGCAAACGCTGAAAAAACAGCTCATAAATATTACGGCAATAATTCTCCAAATTAAAAGGGAATAATTTAATTTAATATGTCACTTATCTATGCTTTTTTGCCCCCCTGAGAAAGATACAGCACGGAAAACGATCACTCAAAAATATTGTGTTTCTCAGAATCTATCTTTAATTTGGTTGTTGATTGGTCAATTTCAATATTATTGCTATGTAGACTTTATAGAATGATTCTCTTCATAATAAAAAGGATATTGGATTTATTTACGTGTACAAAGTAGTGGACTCAAACGTAATCAAATGCCTAAAGGGTGAGCAAACACAATTTAAAGGTGATATGACCTATCAAATTTTATTTATAGTGCATTCAAAAGTGACAATTCAAAATTGCAAAAATAACATATTTTTTTTGAAATATGAGGAAAGCAATAAAGGATGGAAATTGGAAACAGATTTTTGTACATGTTTATAAAATGGTTTGTTACTATGCAATGGAGAAAAATTGCTTCAATGAACAATAAAGATATTACTACTATTATCTCAACAAAGTTGATTACATTCCTGAGTCATGTATATATAATTACAAATTACAAGTCATAAAGTCTTAGAATGTCACAACTTCTTGTTATTACCCACACAATTCAAGAAAACAAATATCCATAATATTTGTGAGCAATGACAAAGTGGGAAACAGTCTCACCTCATTTAAGATTATAGTAATGAAGTTTGAAAACTAAGAGAGCCTAAACTAAGAGCTGAATTTCTTGAATCAATTATCAAAAAGAACTCAAAGATGGGAGCTATGGTTCCTCAATTTCATTGAGATCACACAATGAAATTAATTTTCAGCAGTAATGAACATAGTTTACTTGTCACAGATGCTTGTTAATACTCTCTCTAGGGGCTTATGGAATACACCTAACAAAATTTAGAATCTGAAACTTGGCTCGACGTCCATTGCCCATGCGAATTTCGCCAGTAGAGACTTGTTGAATATCTGCACCAAACGAAACGAAACAAAACCCACCATTATTAACGCGTAAGATGAAAGATAGCTCTATGTCAGCAGTGCCAAGCTCACCTTCTCGATAGGAACTTCGTGGCGTTTGCACCATGCAACAGTGATCCTAGGATCAAGATAGTTGATCTTTGACGTGCCCAATGCTACAGTCTTTAGATCCTCTTTCGTATCCTTATCTCTTTCCATTTTTTCAATCTTTGCTGTGGTTTGAGATATCTTTTTCTCCAATCTGTACAGCAGGTAACATCATAAGCTACATGTAGATAACTACTCTGGATAACTCACCCACCGAACAAGTGAGTTACTTACGCATCAGGATTTAGATTCCTCTTCGTTTTCCCATCAGAACCCTTCAAGGGGGGCTTCCCCTTTTTGGCCCTAGCCAAATCTGTCCTCAATTCTTCCAAAATGTTCTAAAAAAAGTTTAAAGAGTAAGGCATGTTAGTAACTGAGTAAAATATAAATTCGAGCATGCACCAAAAAGCAAAACAAGAAGGATAAAAAAGGGACACCATCCAAACACAGGAAACAAAACCCAGAGATGCAGCCTCAGTTATAGATTGATGGCATTACCTTTAGTTCGTCTATCTTTTCATTCAAGCGAGTCATCTGAGCACTGTGGGACTTCGAGACAGTCCGTTGATGATTACAAATGATGGCAACCTGAGTAAGAAATGTAGAAAATTAGACAATGAATAGAAGTTCACCGAAAAGGATCATCGGAATTGACAGCCTTGCCTCCTTGTTTGCATGGTTATAAACAACAACTTTCTCAGCAACTTCTCCACCTTTTGTTTCCTTGCTCAACTGTATGAAAGAGATCCATGTATTAAGTTATTAACATGTACAAAGAGAAGAATTCAGTATTAAGTACAAACATAGGCTGAGGTTTCATTACACATGAATCAAGCAATATAAAACTAGACACCATCAGCTTCTAAAGGTAATGCAATGCTAATACTTTTTCAGTAAATTCTTGGCTAGAACTCAAAATGACTTAAATGTTTTGAAAATTCGATATTTTAGTACAATAATATCTTTTAGGTCACTCAAAAGAATCGTCTGCCCTAATTTCACCTGAGACCCATTCCCATGGCCGCAGTATGGGCAGGAGAATAACTACACTTGCTACACATAAATGGTACTTCTCAATGAACAAATATTCCAAGAAAGAAGTCTCAAATTGTGCATCTTACCATGTCATCCAATGTAATAGATGCATTGTATGTACGGAAGACCTTAGCAGTGAGACCAGGCATCAATTCCTTTAGATGAGCATTCAGTTTACTAGTATCAAGTTTGTCAAATATATCATCTCCGCCTTTTTTCTCTGGACATGACACAATATACATGTAAGTATATACCAATAAGAAACCAGAATGACATGCATATTATTGTAGTGGATCGGTTACTTACTATTTCGAAACTCTTGAATTGCCCTGAAAACAGCAACTTCAACCTCGACTTCATTCTGATACCTTATAGAATCTTTACCAAGGAAATCAAACTGCACGTATAGGACTTCACTTTTGTTAATTCAACTTCAAACTTTGAGGTCGAGTATAGTAAGCCTTCCAGGTTAATATAGAACAGTTATATCAAAGATGAAATTATTGGACCTTCAAGATATTTGGAGGCACTGGTTCCACATTTTCAACTTTTAACGTACAGCAACCTACTGTATCAGCTTCATCATCATCCTACAATGAAAAAGATATTAAAAACTGTATAATCCTCAATTAAAAAGCATGCACAAATTTCAAAAAATCAGTGCAAAGCTTGAACATATAAAAGACATCATGACAAGACAGAAATTCAAAGAATGATAAAACACAAGAACCTCTTGCAGTTATACCTTCTCATTGCCTGCCCTAAGCATTTTCGACACGTAGCCTTTTTTCTAGTCTTTAAATATTGGATTTTAAGTAGTTTTTTGCATGAAGACTAGATTTTATGAACTAACCTATTGTATTCTCATTTATAATTCTCATATGCACAATTTCTCATCTCATGAAATATACTAGAGGGAAAAAAATTCAATAAGAGTTTAACCTAGTATATTTACTTCAAATAATAGTAAAATATTCATGATAACAACAACAATAACAATAATATTATAGTATATTTTTTAATTCTTTTCATAGTTTTATTCTGTATATAACTAATGCCACTAGAAAACTATATAGATCTATGCATATTGGTACATGTGTATTGATTATAATCTAAAGATTTAATATGTAAATCAAAGGGTGAATTTTTAACAATAACTTTAATGCATAATGGTTACCGTTTTATTTTTCATTTTTAAAAAGTATAATAAGTACCTTGCACATTTTGTGCTTGTGTTAACCATCCATTCATCACACCACCACTCTTCCCTAATAAGAATCTTACAAAACAAAATTAACGTAACTATGTATGCTTCAACACTATATATAATCAACTAGAATTCATCATCATCGTATAATATAATCTACTTGTCTCTCAAAAAATATTGCCATCGATAATGATATGTCAATTATTCATAGTACCAAATAGTAACAGTTCTAAGTAGAGTGGGACAGTAGGTAGGATCGACACCACCAGTTAGTCCATAAATACCATCGAAAAACTGATCCATAAATCGATTCCACCACCGTTCAGCCAAATTCCATTTTGTGGATTGTCACTATTACTAAAACATCGTATTGTGTGTACCTCAACATATCTATTTTTATTTTCTCATGTAACAATTTTTACAATAAATTTAAACTATGCAAAGTTGAAAATTCAATTTAATTAATCTCTACAATAATAGTTAAAAAACAATAAAATAAAATTATGGCTGCATCTTGCTTTTATCTTCCACAGCATGAGACTTCTTACAATGAGCTATCGCCGCCTGAATCGCCGCCTGGAGCTCCTCCATTGTGCTATCGCTCTTCCCCGTCGGAGTGGCGGCGCCACTCGCCACCAGCACCGCTGTTCCCCGGCGAGGTCCTCATCGACGCCGGCGCCGAGAATTCGCCCCTCCGCCCCCTCATCATGCTCCCCCTCTTTCTAACCCGAATATTCCCCGAATACGAATACGGCTGCTGCCGGAAAATCTCGCCGGACTCCGCCGGCGCCGCCGCGCCGGCGACAGGAACGCCGCCACGAATCGCACGTACCGCTTGATCAGCTCGAATCTCGATATCCGCTTCTTCTCCGTTGATTGCTGATTATTGCGATTATCGTTGTTGCTGTTGCTGTTGCAGTCGCCGTCGTCTTCTCTCTCCTTTTATGGATTCCGAGGAGAGAAGGATTTTGATTCCCTCCCTCCTTCCCTTCCGCCACGTGGGGGCTCTTTTCTTCGTTGTTGTTGTTATTATTTTTTGATAGCTCTTTAATTGGAAGATTGAAGCTGTCGAGGGAGGTGGTGGAGGAGCGCGGCGAGACGGGGGAGGTGGTGGAGGAGGTGGAGGGGGGAGGAGGTGGCCGTGGAAGAAGATATCGTCGGCCGGTGATAGGTCGATTGCGGCAGCAAACGGCGGAGGAGAGGGTTTCGGGCGGCCGGCGGGTGAAGGGAGATGGCGAAGGAGAATTCATGCGGAGGAGACGGCGGCGCCGGCGCAGGCGCCGGGGTTTGGTTGAGGTGTACGTGGTGCTTTTGGGTTGTACGTTTGGTTGTGCCTCATTAGGATGTTGTGCTTTCATGATGGAATTTTCTTGGTGATTTAAGACCAACAAAATTTCAAGGCTACCTAATTAATTTGAGAAGGATATCGATAATTTGCAAGAAAATGGGGAATGTTGTCTTCTCTATATCTAAAAATTGTGTTATGCATGAAAAGTGTACCAATTATATAATATGGGATTTGGCATATTTTGGCAAGGGGGCATGTGGTGGATGTATAATGGAACCAATGATAGTGGGGTCACATTTTGGAAGCTAAAACCTTTTAATTACTATAGTCATCTACTTATTTTGAGGAAGATTAATCTATTGCATATCCATATTTCCATATTGAACATATAGTATCATTAAGTGTTTTATATTACTTTCTTCGTCCGATAGAAATAGACTTTTTAGGATTGGCACATATTTTAATAAGTAATTTGATCAAATAAAAGACATAGAGAAAAGTAGTTGAAAAAGGTTTAAAGTTATTAAACGTATAGAGGCATATTACTACGCTCTCATTGAAATAATGTCAAATTTCTCATCTGCCCTCCCCTCCAATGCATATTCCTTATATAAAGAGTAAAATTTTTCACTTTGGTAGTAAATAAGATTAAATTTAATGAGGCATTTAATTTGTGGTGTATTTGCAAACTCTAGAAGAAAACTATTCATTCGAGAAGAATCTGAGGTTGGGAAAACAAGATACTATGAAATAGGTCGTGAATATTAAAGACTAAAAGTGATATGATAACAGGCTTTGTTGAGTTCTTTTTGTAGTTATCTACTACTCCACTTTCATAGTTTCGTGGATTAGTAAAGTAGATATTTAAATTTAGGCTTCAACTTTCATGTGTGTTTTTATTTAGTCTTGCTAGATGACAAAAAAACTTTGAAAATTGAGATTAATTTGTCTTTCTTTGACTATAGATAAGCACGAGGGTAAAGACATTTTATGCTTAATTGATTATTTGGAGAAATGAAAATAAATAGAGTCACGCTCATATATGTACCAAAAATAGATAATAATTTCAAGAAAGATTAAATATAAAGTAGTTTCTAAATTAAAACTATTCATTTAAATTTCTTTAAATTTGGTGTTGCGACACATCATTGTCTTATTGTTGACTACCATGTACGTTTATATCATATTTTTTTCAAATGTCATTTATTTGCATAGAACAAAATATCGTTTCGGTTATAGAGTGTTATGGAATTCCTAGCAATAGAATCTAGATATTTTATTCATTTTGAGGAAGAGACCAGTCACATAGTACTTAAATTGATTGAAGCTACCATGACTCAGATCCATGAAACGGAACTCCTGAGATCGAAGACAGTGAAGGTTGCCACCGACAACAGAAGACTAAGCTAGGGGTGGTGGACGAAAAATGAAAGTTGGGAGTGGAGCTGTCACATAGGATGGTGACGGCAACCCAAAGACAAATTTAGTAAAGTTTGTGGGATCATGGGTCGAGGTGGAATTAGTCACCTAACACTAATCGTGTTATGTATTATATTAGTAGTGTGTTGTTTCAGTCTTGTATTCAATCTCGTGCGTCAATGTAATAACGCCAAACAAGTGTGTGTTGTCTGGTAGAGCTATTAATATTCGAGGTCAAAGATATCGAGTTTGAGTAGTATGGCTTCTAAAAGTTTCTGTTTATTATCCATAAAAAAACACAATTAACAAGGTGTATAAGTTTGAGGAGATGGCGGTGAATTAACAATTATTAGGGTATGATTACAACTTGTACTCAATTAAATGAAACAATTATGTTATCTAAATCTTCCAAAATAATGCAAAAGGAAGTTTCTTACTTGCTATCTTATTATGATCCATCCCCCTTATGCATTCCCTACTTCAAAATAATTGTTTCCTCTATTTACGAGGAAAGTGCAACAATAACACATGTCTCTTCTCTTATTATTATCTAATCGATCTAAATAAAAAATTACTCTTAGTAGATAGGAATCTATCTGGAACATTGATCTTGTACGATCCGTAAATTGTTATAAATGGGTGTACTGTATTATTATAATATTACATGATGGTGTATATAAAAATGTTAATCCACATATATATGTTTTTTTTTAATGTGTTATCATGTTCAAGCCAAAAAGAAGGGCGAGCAGTAGAGTTTATTATACAAAAGCAGAATATAAACGATTACAAAGGAAATAAAATTAACATAGGAAAAAATGAACATATTGTCCAAAATCATTATAAAAAGAAAAGCAGATGGCGAATAAAGGAAAAACAAAATAGCAAATGGGTGTAAGATGTCCGTCAACCTTATCAAAGAGAGTAATAGTGTCTCGCATTATAGCTTAAAGTCGAAGGAAAAGTTCCAAACATAAATTACAAAATATGCAGCAAAGCAGTTAACTTGATTATTGTGAGAAGAATTTAAAACAAGAAAAATGGTAGGCATTTAAAAATTAATAAAACTAGAGTAAACAAAAGAAAAAAAGGTTCTAGTATGAATTATGATGCCCAATAAGAAATCTTGGATGATGAAGATATTTGGTGGTGGCTAAATTTTTCAAGTCTCTATATTTCAGAGATTCGAATGGATATTGCACCAACTAATAATGTCTAGCATTAATGCAAATGATTCCTTGTCCGAAAAGGCCCATTTTTGTCCCCACTATAAACATGCATGAATAGCTTTTGACAGACCCCATTGTCGCCCCATGAGGAAAAATACTCCATTAAATTCAATCATTTTGAAGTTTTTAATAACTCCACAATACGAGAACTCTGCCCAATCCTTGGGAATTGGGGTTTCCCTTTTCGTTCTCTATCTACAGTTCCTGGGAGCACCTTGAGGTGTACTTAGTTGTCTTCCCGATATTTTGGGATATTCCTCGCTTCAATATATGGCATGGCATCTTAAAGAAAACTGCAAAAGAGGATAGGTTCTGCCTAAAAATGGGGGGGGAAAATTTTCCCCCCCCCTTGCGATGTTGGCGGTTTACTATGTATGACCCCAAAAGTTATATTTCCGGATCCAATGATATCTAAAAACGTGTGGGATGACCCCCATTCCCAAGGCCACCATATCACTTCTACCTCCAAACGCCAAATTCCTTCTTCACTAAATACAAACCCCAGGTCCTTTTTTCGGGATCCGCCATTGGACCTTTGAGACCCTCTTGTTGTGGGAAAAAATTGTTTGCATAGTTAACGTCGACATCCCAATCATGGATGCATTATTTATTTTGGGTGGGCAGAGTCACTCAAACCACTCAAAAAAAATTTGGTATCAATCAAAATGAGATAAGGAAAAGTTTATTGTCTTATTTCACGTTGCTTGCGCCTTTGTCTTCCTTAAGACCCCTTTTTTTCCCTTCTGCCCAAAAAAATTAATTAGTTTTTTTAGTGCCTATTGCAAAAAGCATAAGGCATGACTGTGATATCCCCATTCTTGCTTCTCCAAAAAAGAGAAACACTATTTGCAACCGGGAAGCGGGTGTATCTGAAATTTTTTCCCACGGAAGACTCAAAGATCGATTTATCTAAGGGGTTCGGCAACCACGAGTTGGGATGATAGAAGGACCATTTGATCTTTCAATCCATAAAAGGGAGTAAGTTTTAGTGCATAATTTTTCCCTTCCCTTTAACTATCAAGTAAAAAAGGTGCAAAAAATATCCCTTTTAAATTTTTATGCAACAAATGAACCAATCTCGACAACGACATCCCCGAAATTTGAAAGAAAAACAAACGGTCGGGCCTTCGACCCCCAAAAAAATCCGGGACCCGGATTTGCCCAGGGAACGGTCCACACGGCTTCCCTTTTTGAATTTGACATCAAAGTGAGCTAGTAATTGTGAATGTTTGGCTTCTTTAATCATAGAAGAAAGAATATAAAACAATGTTACACCAAGAAATGTTGTCAAAGAAAAAGAAAACCCTATTAAAACATTCTATGTGACAAATATTACAATGGTGATAGCTTTTCACTTGTTAGCTATGTGAGGGGAAAGAGTGTATTTGAGTAAATAATGAACTCGATCAACAAATAAGTTATCTCTTGGGATATTCTACGACGATTGACACAAGAAAAACTTACTTTTGTTTTTGGGTTGATCATCTTCATCTTTTAAGTCCAAAACCCAAAAAAAATAAAAAACGGCCTTTTAGCTATTCCCAGGGGGTTAACTATTAGGGTTATAGCAACAGATGGTAGTTTTGTCTTGTCATCCGGGGCCCTTTTCAGTTATAATCGGTTTGAGCACTCGTTTTTAGGGGTGAACGGACACTAGTCACTTCCACTACTGTATCTTGAAGCTGGTAAAAAAAAGGGGAAAAACGAAAGAAATGAATGCCCTTGCAAAAAACATGTTAAAAAGTTTTCCATCGAGGGTTTAGCAATGAAGTGAAGGTTTACCTCCGGGCTCTTTTTCCCCTTCCCCTGGCGTTTTTTTCTTGGCAGCTCGAAAACAGAGGGGAAAGGGGGCCCTCCCAAGGCCGGGAACTTTTTCTATCAGCTGTTCCCGAGTGTATTGAAATGCCCTCTCCCGGGTTTTTTCTCCCCTTTACAAAACCCAAAAAACAGCTTGAACATGTTTCCCCCGGGTTTCTTGAAACCAACCTTTGTACCCACAACGAATGAAGCAAATTAAGAACACTGATCGTCGTCTGAAAAGGGCAAGATCCCAAACAGTACCCGGGTCCAAGTCCATATTGGTGGTTAATTGTAATTTTGTTTGTGTTTGGGTCCTGCATAGGTACATCAGACGGTTTGACACAAGACTTCGTTTTTGAAATATAAATATTTTTTTTACAAAAACATTCATACCTTTTCCCATAGGAAGGCCGATCCTTCCTCAACATTTCCTCCACCATCTCTGGCTCAATGTGTTTTTTCCCTTTCTTTGGGAAGAAGTCGACTCGGCTTTTTTGAAACATATTTAAAACCCCGTTTTCCCCTTTCTTCTTTTGGGGGGACTTTTGGCCCCGTTTTTCTTTTGGGGGAAATTGTATGTCTACAACAATACACGTTGTATCATCTCTGCCCCTTCACCTGTACAGCTTCCTGCACGTTGGGTAACGGAAATTCAGATAACCATATTAATGGGAATTGAAATTCGGAAACATGAATATAAATTACTTTGACAATCTGAGAGGCTGCAGCATCCCTTTGGGATTCCTCTACAACACTCAAAAACTGTTTTTGATAACGATCCCAAACACCCCGCCGGGTAATAAGCCTCCCACCAGTTGATTTTTTTGCTGCATTTCACAAATGAAATGGTTTAGCCAAAGACATGGGTTTTCATTATAGTTTCCCAAAAAAAAGATATCAAATGACCAAAAAGAAAAATCAAAAAAAGTAATTTCCTTTCCCCCCCCTTTTAAATTCCCTTTTAATTATTTTACTAGCCTTGGTCATCAAGGTTTAAGCAGCAGTTAAAATTAAAAAACAAAAGAGAAAGATAAAATGGTTTTGAAGCAAAAAAAACCTTGACCCCTTTTTTAAATTTGGGGAATATGATCCGACATCCAAAATCCCTGGATAGGAAAGACACAAGCCACCGGGGAACATCTCAATGGACCAATCACATAGCACCAAAGCATCCGTAACATTAAAAATTGATATCTCGACCAATTGGAAAGGGAATCCTAAGTGTACATACCTCTGTGCCAGCTCCGGTTTTAAGGCCCGCCCAACTTCACCACCACTTGCAGTTATCCGTTCCCTCCTGTTCCTTCGACAATCAGAGAACTGGTTTATAGTAAAAGAAAATACCAGGGATAAATTGGCGTCCAAACTCTCTTCCTGCAGTCAAGTCTATGATCTGCTGAGAGATAATATATCGACCCTTCAGCTGATTCAAGCACACCACGAGAATCGCCAACTGAAGCAACGGTTAAGACCCATCCCTCAATTATTACAAAGGTTCCGTTGTTCCTGAAGTTTGGGCTAGAAAAAAATGCGAGAATTAGCACCCAGTTGCAGAGAAGAGTGTGTATTACGGCATTGTGCCATATGCAAACAGTAATATTTAAGCGAAGAGGTTATTTGAAGTCCCATCACTAAGTCTTTTATTAGGTATTCGACAATAAAAAAATCTTGATTTGGCACTATATACACTTCTGAAGCAGGATTCTAATAGAAAATTGGCAAAATATGCGAAATCGTCTTAAAAAAGTATTTTCTTTATCTGGATAAGCAATAAATGAAACGTCGTTTGAACAAGGTTTAAAGCTGGATGTTTTACTAGTTCCCATTAATATGTGGATACAAACAGTTAATACTATAACAGTTTTCTAAAGCTTTCATTACTGAATTAGAAAAATTCCAAAACTGTTTCAATTTTGACATCCCTAATGGATCAGCTCGACTTCTAAATTGTCCGATATGAATAAATTTTCCGTACAATAAATGCTTCACCTAAACCCTACTCTGTCAGATTATGTGCTAGAAAAACACTCGTACCTCTTTCCTGGAAATTTTTGTCGGTTTTCACAAACCCTGCAACTAAAGCTCGGGGCAAAGCTGCTACCCACTCTTCACTGTTAAGATCTTGTGGAATAGCATTCACAACATTATTTAGGAATTCTCCTTGAATAGATTGCAGCTGCAGATCCATTGTGACCATCGAATAACTGCAAACAAAAAATTTGGCAAAATTAATAATATCGATGAGAAACAAGAGGAAAAAAAGAAAACAACACGAGCACCATAAAGCAAGTGTAAAAACTGAGAGCTAAAGCATGATTTGCACATTCAAATCCCGACAAAATTCTACCTTTCAAGAAAAGGCACCTGTGAAAAGAGAACATGAATTTATGAATCGGCGAACTGCAGGATACTCAGCAATTTCTTTGATGTCATTGAACTCTGATTTCTAGTCTTATACTTGCTGTTCCAATCTTATTCCATCCTTTCCAAATATCAAAAACCATACATCACGAAGAATCAGCTAATATCATAAAGAACACAACAAATGAAGAATCCAATACTACACGACAAGAACAACAACTACACTGATGCAATAAATAGAGGCAAAAGGTGTGACGTTATACCGCATAAACAGAATTGTGGTGCTCCATCGAAAACCCGTTGGCATTCGGTCTTGATAAAAGTCAAGTCCTGCCCTTCTTCTCTGACTGGCCTGGCCGTGCGTAAACTCCCGGGCCCCTCAACCTTCTCATCAAGCTCCCGTTTCAGCAACACAGATAAAAGGGGCCGTCTGATGGTCGCCACTCTTTGTCAACATTCCTAACACTAACAGATTCCCTTTCCCTCCCAACCTTTTTTCCTTCACCAAACCCCTAAATAGAAATCCCTTTTTACAGAACAACAAAACCCCTCTTTTCTCTTATTCACTGCCAATTCCACCGGATTCAATCAACACAAATCCTACAGAAACAAAACCCCAATCAACAAAAAAACAAGAAATTGTCATCAAACAAATCCACCATCACACAATTGCAATGATCAAAGCAAAAGGGGATAAATCGAATTCGTTTTCTCGGCGCAATCGAAGAAAAGACAAACGATACGAACAAGATCCTCTCTCATTTCCGGAAAACCCAACACGAAAGAGCATAAGAATCATCCAAAGATTAGATTTTTATGAAAAAGACGGCACAATGCGGATTTAAAAAGAGCAAAACGGATGAATGGGTGATTGATTGGTCTGCCACATTTATTGATTGCTAACATACAAAAACAAATTAAAAATTAGAAACAAAATCGCCCAGAAAAAAGCGCGAATGATCGAAGAAAATACCGTTGTTGGGTTGAAACGCAGATCCCGGCGTCGTTGGGTGCAGAAAAATCGATTCTTGTGCATTCACCGAATCTCAATTCTCAGAGAGAGAGAGAGCTAAATTGAAGATGCTGTTCGGCAAATTGATGGTACTAATTTTAGAGGGGACGGTCATGAATCCAATGTTTCCCTTTATTAATTTGGATGTTATTAATGTGATGAAGGAAAATTGGAAATTACTAAATAACTTCATTTTGAGTGTAGAATCTAAAAATAAAATAGTAATCACGAATTAAGTAAATTTATTTTTTAGTTCAAAGTTTATTTCTGTCTCTAATCTTAATTTAGTTCTTGATATTGATGTTCAACCACATTTTGTGCGGGGCCTACTGGACTACGGACAGACGGACTTAAGTCGCTACCATTCTCTCTATCTATTTATTTATTTTCTAGTATCATGCAAATTTCTCCGTCTATTTAACTCAACTTAAATTTTTGTTAAATTTGGTCAAATGGGACAAGTGCGAAATGACAGATTCTTGTGATGTTATAAATAAATAATCGTTTGTTAAATTTATTAATCGAAATATGAGTAAAAACATTAGAAAACGTGTGGATTTTTGTTGTTGTTTGCATTTTGCAAATTTTATTTTATTTTTCAGTATGATATTAGTTGCCATGTGCATGATTTGACGAGTGACAATTGTCCCAAACGAAAATGCTTTTGTTTGGCAAATTGGAAAGCTGGAATCTGAGCTGTGAAAATAATTTATTTATTTATTCATTCATTTTCTTTATGTTTTCCGCTTCCACTATGTCTTTGTTGGCGCGTCACGTTCAAACTATTTCAGCACTTTCCCAATTTATTTTTGGAGAACACTTTTTTTATCTGCATCACTTTTTTTTTTGGATTTAAATATTTACATGGACATATATTTACAGAGTGAAAAACGATAGATTGAATTAGGGTACACTTCAAATAGAAATTGCGATTTAATTGTTATGTGTTCAAGAAAAAGGAAAAGGGGTAGGGATAAATGGATGGAAAATCATAAAGTTTGATCAAATTTGGTCTCTTAGTATATAATTTCATTTTAATAGGAGGAAATTACAAATAGACATTGCGATTTAATTGTTATGTTTTCAAGAAAAAGGAAAAGGGATAGGGACAAATAGATGGAAAATCATAAAATTTGATCAAATTTTAATTCGTCTAAACCACAATTGAGTTCTCAATCATCATTAACTTGAGACATGTATTTAAACATGGTGACTGAATATTCGATCTTGAGAATTCGTTCAACGTAAACATGGTGATTTTCAAGCAATTTTAAAATTTGCAAAATGGACCAAAATTTATCAAATAAATTTTTTTCAATAATTAGTTCAAAATCTAGGATGATAAATGTCCTAGAAATATTGGGTGATGTGGGTCATTAAAAATAATCTGTTTTGATTTGAGTTTTATAGAGTCGTGTAATTGTTAATGTTTTGGCGAATTTGTCATAAAAACTGAGGTGGCAAGATTAATAATGTTTGTAAGTTATGATTGTACAAGATTACACGATAATGATTTAAAAAGTAGATTTCTATAATGTTTTGCAATTAACCTTTATGCTTGGAAATATTATCAAAATAGAAATTGTGTCTCAATCACGTATGAAGTTAAAACATTTCCACATTTAGAATGAGTCAAAACCAACTACTTGTACATGAATTCAAATAAACAATATATATAAAGAAAATGAGATTGACCATTATATCTTGTTTTCCAAAATCTTAAAATTATTTCATTTTTATTTATATAGTACTATGAAGTTATTGCTTTCCAACTGTATTTCACAAAAGTGAAACTTTTACCTTTCCTGAGATTAAAACTCTTGATAAAATCGAAGCATCGACGATCCTAACAACTCGGTAATAAAAATTGTTTTCTTAATTAAACAATATTATAGTATATATTAAGTTTACTCATTCAGAAAATCCAGATAAACTCGAACGAAAGAAAATAGATAAGACATGGTGATGAAGTCAAATTGAAATATATGTATGAAGGTGTGGACCCATTAATTATATAGATGAATATGGTGACTTGAGAATTGGCCGATCAGAATTGATTAATTTGCATGAAAATCTTCACTAAACGTGTTTTGCTTCCATGTATTAGTATTACCAAACTTATTCATAGTTGACTACTCCCTCCGTCCATGAATAGAGTCTCGTTTTTCCATTTTATCAGTCACTGAATAGAGTTAGATTCACTTTTACCATAAATGGCAATAGGGTCCCATCTTCCACTAACTCATTCTACTCATATTTCATTTAAAACTAATATATACAAATGGGACCTTATTCCACTAACTTTTTCACATGTCTTAACATTTCTTAAAACTGTCAGCTTCATTAATGGGACTCCTAATGGTAACGGAGGGAGTATTATTTTTCATTATTTCATGAATGTTATCTATACAATATCTGTTTGAACTGTGAGATTATAGTTGGCTTAATTTAAAATAATTATAAATAGTTAAGATGGAGAAAAATTAAAGTAAGAGAAAGAATAATATAGAGAAGAGTCTTATCTATAATATTATCTCTCTTACTTTACTTTTTATCCACTTTAACTATTTATAATTATTTTTTTTCATATTTTGTCCGAGCAATATTAGTAATTTTTTGTTTAATATTATTCGCTCTATATTACTCCATCGTCCCAAGATAAGTGAGCACAAATTTTTCACTCAGATTTAAGGAAATGGGTTTTGTTAGTAAAGTGGAAAGTGAATAAAATAAGAGAGTTAATAAAGTAGAGAGAAAAAAAAGAAAAGGAAATACCAAAAAGAAATGGTTCACTTATCTTGGTACGTCCCAAAAAGAATGTAAGTCGCTTTTCTTGGGACGAACGGAGTAAGTTGTATTGTATTTTGAACTGTCTCGCATTACTTATAGAGCATTAGCAATAGGAGCTCATCGAAAAGCCTATCTCTATTTTTTTATCACGTCGAGCCCATCCGCACTATCTTATAGCCTATCTCATTTCATTTCAAAAACTAAATAAAACATAAATAAAATTACATAATAAATTTAATTTTGATGTATTACAATATTGGAAAACAGAATACAACGAGAACGGAAATTCATTAAAAACCAAATAAAACATCACACATAAAAAAAAAAAAAAAAGATACATATAGAAAAGATCTGAATACAACGAGAAACGAATTTCAATATAACATCGCCCTCCGTGACCAAAGTTCTTCAATCATATCACGTTGAAATAAAGGTTGTGAGTATGTGAAATGAAGAGGATTGAGGTATTTTATAGGAGAAAAAAAATTGAAGAATTAAAAAAAAAAAATCGAAAATCGAAAATCGGTTCTCCATCGGCCCGAGCCTCCGCAATGGAGCGAGATCTCGGCCGATGCCGGCATCGCCAGCGCCTCTAGCGCCGATTGATCGGCGCAGCAGCGATGGGAAGGAGATCGGCTCCCCCATTATAACGACCGGTAGGAGGTGATGGGGCCGATCCATCGCTCGGGGATCGGTCCCCATTGCGAATGCTCTTATATGATATAATTAGTTATAAGTATATAATAATTGGGATAAAATGTGTGCGAATTACTTATATTACTTTACAATTAATTTTCATTTATAAACTACACCATTAGATTCTAAAATCAAATGAATAGTTCTAATTTTAAAATGAATCATGATTTTGATCACAATTTTCTGGAGAATGGGAAGAATAGAATTTGATATTTACACTTTGGACTTCTTTGCTTATACAAGTTATAAAAGGAAAGGCCCAATAGTTTAGAAATTCATTAGAAGCCTTTGATCCAATCATAATATGCGAGTAACAAATGATACGCAGATGATACATAAATTTATTCCATTATTTACCCTCAAGAAAACAGTGATACAAAGTTAAATTAAAAGAGCTACATAACCTTAGAACTGCCATTTTTAAGTCCAAAAAATTTCCCGGGGGGAAAACTCCTTGGAAAAACAGCAGAAAAACCCGTCTTCTTGCCCGGGAAAAATCTTAAACTGATAAAAATTTTTGGGCCCAAAAAGCACCTTCTGGGGTGCCAAACCATCATAATCTAGAGCGAAGGCACTTTATAGGATTAAAAGGGGAAGACCTCCGCCCAAAGCCCTATGGGGGGCAAAAATCTCTTTCCCCAATCATCAACATTTTTTAAAAACCCGTCGAAGAGAAGCCAAAGCCAGGGGGGGCCTGTCTTTGGGGGGCTAGATAAGGTATGTAACGCCCCTTGGTTTTTCCATCTGGGTTTGGGCCCAAGCCCAATCCTCGTGATCCCCAAAGGTTTGGCACATGAAGATAATCATTGATCGAAGAAATCTGTGGGGGGTTCTTGACATTGGGCTGTTTTTAGGCCGAAAGGGATGGGAAATTTTCTCATGCCCCCCTTCCATGACCATTTTCCCCTTAAAAGCTGTCGATTCGTTGTGAAAAGGTTACAGCAGCTTTTCTCGGCCGTCACGGCTGCGCTGTATTCTGCTGGATGATGTCGAAAATGCCCTGTGATAATGTACGAAAAGGGGAAACAATTCTATCTTAATATTTCATATTTTCCGGGGCCCAAACGATTAAGGGCCCTTTTTTGGTTCCATAAATTGAGGCTGTAGATTTGAAATCGGAACCTTCAACCACCACGCCACACATGCCCACAACACGCACAAACACATACACTCACACAAACAACTCAAAAAAATTTGAAAAATTAATGAATTCAATTTATCAAGGGCCCAAACAAAACAAAAGATTTGGAATTGAATTCCCAACGGAATTCCAATTCCAGCATATTTCAATTCCAGATCCAAACAGACCCTAAGAGCAAAATCGGATTTAGCTTTCCCCCGTTAGTGGTCTTATGAAAATTTTTTGTCCAATTCTTTTTTAAAAACTCTAGATGTATAATTCGGGTTTTAAGTGTGGCTACAAAAATCAAAACCCGGTATACGTATCCCGATCCGAACAGACCAAGGATATTAGAAAAAAAGATCAGACATATTAAAACTTCCCAAACATGCAGTTTCCCCCTTTAAAACCAATTTAAAAAGCTCCAAGGTTTTTCACCTAGGCGAAATTGAAAAATTGTTTGGGAACGGGGCTTCGCCCTCCCCCGGCATAAGATGAAAGGGGCCAAAAACTCTGGTAGCAAAAAGCAAGGGACTGAGCAGAATGAGCCAAAAGAAGAAGACAAGAAATTTTAAATTAAATTCTGCAGATGCTTACTACTGTGGCGTATGGTGTCTCCAATATTCAGGGGTGGTTGAATTCGGAAGAGTGCGCCCGGGGTGGAGGAAAATGCCACTTGTTATCCATGACGCCACGAGTGGTGGATGTAAAATTTTTAAAAACCAGCTTGATGGAGAACAAAATGATTCCCTAAGTGGCTTTTTAAACCCACGGGAAAAAGAACCCAATATGTAGCCAGAAACAGGGGTCTCAACAAACCCATGGGAAAAAACCCCCAGAACATAAAAGGCAAACCTTTTTCGAAGGGAAATTGACAAAAATAAATTTAATTATCTATTCAATTTATTTGGTTTTTAAATTTACTAGATACATTTTTGGCACTCTGCAGAATGTTGGGAAAACTACCCATATATAAAGGGCAAATTGCGGGGAAAACTAGGAAGTTTGATGATCTTTTGATTCACCCCCAAACCTTAAAATCAGCTAGAAAAACCATGAAATTTACCTTTCAATTATCCCACCAAAAAAAAACAGGGCGCCTACGTGTAGTACATTCATGGGGTTTTCAACCAAACAACGATGGTTTGTTTATGAATAGATGACACATTTAA
Source organism: Salvia hispanica (assembly GCF_023119035.1). NCBI lineage: Eukaryota > Viridiplantae > Streptophyta > Magnoliopsida > Lamiales > Lamiaceae > Salvia > Salvia hispanica. The sequence continues at coordinate 908,933 of NC_062970.1, read as the reverse complement.
CTTTATTGGCGATGACACCCCATAAGATTGGGTTTTCATATCAGACACAACTTCACCTAAAATTTCGGATACTTGAAAAAAATTCAAATTTCATGGTTTTTTGTTTGATTTTAAATTTTGGGGAAAACCAAATTTTAAACCCAAAATTCATAATTTTTCGGCAATTTCCCACATAAATAAATACATCGAGGGGGAAATATAAGGGGTAACAAACATCAGATTACATATGAAGCATGATATTAACATGATGTTAAAAGATGTTACCGGATTGATTTGCTCTTCATCACACTTCCTTAATTATCTGCAATCGAGAGTTACTATTTGTTAGTATTATTTTTTCCAAGCTTTCCCAAAGCGAAATTTTCCCCGAATTTCGATAAAAACAAATAATTCAATATCAGAAATGTATATAGTCTTTGATCAGACAAGCAAGAAAAATTTACCTGAAAACCTTGTACATACAAGCCCGGACCGCCCGAAAAAGATGCAAATATGATAAGGGGGCGGCCTTATTTTTAATTCCTGCAAAGGGGAAATTGAATCAAAACCAAAATAAACGCGGACAAAGTACTAAAATCTGGCAAACACATCAAATTTCATCTCACTAACCAACCTGTATGAGCTCATTAACTATTTCCCCCAAAACCAACGTGCAGCCTTATCTGGAAAAAGTCTGTTAATAAAAAGAATATCAGTTTTTTCCTTTCAAGTTACAACTCAAACTAACAAGAGATGCACACACAAAAAACGCCCCTTCCCTAAAGAGTAAAAATAAAATGGTAAAAAAAGGGGTCAAACGACAACTTCCATAGCTATTATGCAAACAATTATTTCTCCCAAAAATATAAACTTGCTGAACATAATATCAAACAATCCCAAACCCATTCCATCAGCCATATAAATAAACCCAACCTAGCAAAAGAGTTCAATGGTGCACTGTTTCTTCGCAGGGGTTAAACTAGTTATGCCTAATGAACAGCATTTCAATTCGGAGCCAAGTAGTTTATCGCCAAAACCCTCTTAATCAACGATCACCAATATCAAACTCAACGGGAAACAACTGGGAAAAAGATTAACCAAATTCAAGCAATACATGAGATCCCCCAGCCTTAAGAACACTATCCAAACTCCAAAAAATGGTAAAAAAAAACCCAATCCAGAATAATCAAAATTCACAAATGGAGTACTCACTATTACAAAATTCACCAAATTCAATCAACTAATATATAAGCATAGAAGCTAGCCACTGAATCAAACCTATAAATATGATTTTAAAAAATCCAAAATTGCAAAGTATCTGATAAAACAAAACTTTACAAATTGAGGAATTCAATCAAACAACATATAAGCATAGAAGCTAAAACACCAATCCAGCCTAAAACTAGACAAAATTCCAACTACAATCAAGCATCAAACAAACGAATTCAGCGAACATGATTCAAAAAATCGAAAATTGCGAGGAGCGAAACAGAGACTTACGAATTGAGGAGGCGAGCTTGGCAAACAATGGAATTCCAGCCGAGAGAAGAGTAGAGATCGGTATAATTCTTCAAATGCTTCTCCTGACTTGACAACCATGCAAACACCACAACTATTCCTTCCACTTTCCCCCTCTCCTTCTTCCCCAATATCGATTTCCACCGAATCCCCACATCCTCCGAACTAGCTAGGCTAAAAATTTCATCCAACACTGAAATTGGAGATTGATGTGTTGAAGATAATTTGATGGGGTTGGACTTCCGAGATTTTTCTTCATACCATAAAATGACATCTTTTCAACTAGGAATTTTATTCTAAAATAAAATATACGTATGCATATATAGGGTCGTCTTCGTTTATCACCTTAATCCCAACTGAATTTGGATCCTATCCAAAAGTCAAAAACTGAGATTGAATAAAAAGATAATTCCTCCTCCGCTTAAATGATACGTTTTCCTTTTTAGACTGCTCAACTAAGATGAGCACATTTCTTTTTGGTAATCTCCTTCCAATTAATACTCTCAACCACTTTTTTCACTCCTATTAAAATATTCGTTTTTTTATTTCTCTACTTTAATACTTCCACCCACCTTATCTCTCCAATTAAACACTTTAACTAATACTCTCTCCGTCCCAAGGAAGATGACCCATTCCTTGGGTGGCACGGATTTTACGTTATATTTTGTGTGTGAAAAGGAGAGAGTAAAGTTAGAGAGAGTAGAGATAAAAGTTTTCATTTTAAGTAATGAGTCATCTCGAATTACAAACCAAAAAGAAAGTGGGTCATCTTCAATGGACGAAGGAGTAACTCCTAAAACCAGTGCCACTAAGCAAGTGTCATCTTAGCCGCGAGGAGATAAAAAAAAGGTAATATCATCGACTTATAAACATGTATAAAACCGAAATATAATTTATCAAATTTCATCACCGAACATCGTCGTAACATATGTAATTCATATCTCTTGGAGTCCTTATAAAATTATCTTTAATTTGATACTTTCGTCCCCGATTAATTATCACTCTTTTTCCATTTCGATTACCACTCAATAATTGTCACACTTCGTTTTTACCATATTTCGCATTCAACCAATTAATCACTCACATTTTTTTATAAAACTAATATAAAAAAGTTGGTTTCACATTCCATAACTTTTCAACCAATTTTTTTAAAATTTTTAAAACTCGTAGCTTTAAAGAGTGACTATTAATCGACGAAGAGAATATATTTTTTTGAAAAAATAATTTAAATCGACATAAATTTAAAATTTTATGATAATTTAATAAGAAAAAATTAACATTAATATCCTTTAATTTTATTTAATAATTATTTAAACTTAAAATATAACCTATGGGCATTATATTAACATTAGATTTCCTAATCTAAGCTAACATTTAGTCTTGATTACTATCTAGTGAGCAATCGATCGATCATCCTGTATGCATATTGGGTATTTTATTTTATTTTTTAATTTAGTTTACTGCTTCAAAAAAATTAAAAGCAACTGTGTCTCTTTCTGCCGCACCGCCAGTCTCGCCGCCGCGCCTCCGACTGCCGTAGCGCCAGCACAGCCACATCAGGTAAGTCGCACAGCCATAGCTCTGTCAGAATTTTAGATTGGAAAAATTATAAATGCTAGTGCCAGAAAACTGTTTGATTAAATGCTTGAATGAATTGTGATGAATGCATCCTTGAAAGGATTGGAGTTTTGAGCTAATTTTTCGATTCTTGTTCCATTTAAAAGGTGGGATTGGAGAAATACTAGTAGTGTTCTTGTTATAATGTAGGATACATGTAAATTGATATGCTCTTGATTGACTCTAATGTCAGTGGAGATGAAACTATGCTTTAAATTATGAGTAGAATATTCTTGGCTATATACATATATGTAGATACATGTGTTAACTTTATGCTATTTACTTAATTTTGATGTTTTTAATGATCATTCTTGGATAATTTTGGATATGGATACATGACAGATCATGATAAGGAGCCAAAACATGAGCTGCAGAACTCACTATGAGGCCATTGGTGTGAAGGAAGATGCGAGCCAAGAAGAAATCCGTAAAACTTATCGATCCGCCATCCTCGCTCTCCATCCGGATAAGCTCCCGGATTCATCCGAGCAATCAAATCCCCTCGGAGTGAGTTTCTCGAGGTGCAGAGGGCGGAAAGTGCTCGGTGATCCGGGATCACGGGCCCTCTACGACCGTGAACTGAGGACGTTGAGACAGGAAGCTGTCGCTGCAGAAGATGTAACCATGAGAGATATGATGGTTGTCGAAGAAGAAGAGGACGGAGGGGTTTCGACCTGTCCTATCAATGCAGGTGTGGTGATTTCTTCTGTATAAGTTCTTGTGAATTGGATGAAATGGGGTATCAGTTTTCGAGAAATCGAGGTGAGGTTTCGTTGCATTCGCTTCGTCTATGCAAGCATCGATTGTTCTTCCGTGTGGATCGTGCTCTCTGAAACTACGGCTAGTCATTGATTGAGGCCGAGTTGATTGAATTGGTAATTTCATTGAGTTGAATGATGGATTTTGCTTTGGATTTCCATTCATTAAAGCATGGCTTTGAGTTGAAAATGTGTTTTTTTGTTCTATTTGATTTTGGCATGAGATTCTCTCTTCTTGTTGTGATTATGTTAGGGTTGTACATGAGTTGAGTCGAGCTGTGAGCCGAGTCTAGTGTCTCAACAATGGTGGATCCTCATGAGGTGGGGTTGACCCACTCCATTGCCATCACATGAGGGTCGTAAACTTTTGTTAAATTGGTCTAATTTCTAGGGCTCAGGCTTTATGATGTGACAACTCTTCACTAACACTTAGTAGTAGTTTGTAGTTCACTTTTATTATTCTCGACTTGGTTCACTTCTATTATTCGCGACTCGTGAGCTAAATGTTAGAACTTAGAAAAATATGTATTCAAATTTCACGGAAAATACCATAATTTAGTAAAAATTAATAATTTTAGATACCAACATTGATTTCTTTCTATTATTATATGTAAATCAATAGTATAGTTATTTGGAAATTTAATTATAAAAAGTAATTTTAGATACCAACATTGATTTCTTTCTATTAGAGCGTATGTATTATATTGTTATTTGTCTCCTATATTTGGAAATTTAATTATAAATTACAGAAATTTCTAAAATTTACAATTGCCTCTTACCTTTTATTTTAGCCATGGCATCAGCATCCATAAAATTTCAACATCTTCCTTCACAAAAAATTTTCATCATTTTTATTGTTCTCAAAATTTATAATATATTTGAAATTTTGATAATTAGACTTGTTAAACAAACTTATAGAGTACACTATCTAAATAATTACAGAGTACACAATCTAAACAAACTGGGTAATCATACCACGTGTTTCATGTGCGTTTGCTGATGTTACAATTATGACGATTATAGACCATAATCGAGAGACTTCAATAAATACCACTTAAAATTGTAAAGTTTTGGATAAAATTCATATGAATGGAGAGAATGATTAGAGTGAAAAGTGCAACGGTCCAATTATTGATGAGATTCTGCAAATTTTCTCTCTCCAAATGATATGAATTATCATCGTCCACTGATAATCGAAGCCTCATTTTTCAAGGTAAATTATACATATATTAAAAATATATATATGTAAATTATACACACATCTCGAAATTTAGTTCTTCAAGCTTCAATCTAGGACCTTCTCACACTTAATGCCGCCTTCAAATTGTGAATATAAACCAAATTTCACAGAGAGAGCTAGAAAGAGTTGATTTTGTGGATTGTGATTACATTTTTGGGAAAAAAAGGTTCCTTTTTTATACTCTTTTTGTGCCTAAGATAATGTTTTTCCATTTCTAGCATTTTTAGATTGGACCCATGTTTGTTATTTCTGGAAATGTTAATGTTGGGTTTACAGATTGAAGCTGAGCTGTTTGTTTGCTGGGGTTTATGAATTTGGGGATTGAATTGCCCTTTTCATTCATAATGTGGGAAATAATTATCTTTTGATGAAATTGATGGAAGCCATGTTTTTCTTCTTTGATGGAATTTTAATTTGTTAGCTGCCTAATTGTCTATTTCATTTGCATTTATCTACTATTGATAGAAGAGTCACAGAAAAGGCCTTGGTGTTGAAGTAGATGTAGTGGCCACATTGAATTTGATGTTCAATTTTGATTGATTGTAATTAGGATTTGTGATTGAAATGGTTGAGGGTTTCTTCTTGTATGTGTATTTTGAGTTGATTCCGGTTTCGTTAAGATGAATCGTGCTCGTTGATTGGTACATTTGGCTGCTCTTATTTGCCTGATTAGTAGTGTTGAAGTAAGGCTAATTGCATTCTAGCTTTGTTATCACACAATGCTTGAATATGTGTGTGTTGATTTATGCAAAATTAAATGTCAAGAACTGAATTTTAGTAGTCTTTTAGTTTGTGAAATTAGACACTCACTCTACTGAAGTTGTAAGATGGGCTTCTTCTTGTATGTGTTTCTTTTTTGTGTTGATTTCGGTTTCGTTAAGATGAATCGTGCTCGTTGGTTGGTACATTTGGCTGCTCTTATTTGCCTGATTAGTAGTGTTGAAGTAAGGCTCACTGCTTTCTAGCTTTGGCATTACACATTTCTTGAATGTTTGTGTGTTGATTTATGCAAAATTAAATGTCAAGAACTAAATGTTAGTAGTCTTTTAGTTTGTGAAATTAGGCACTCACTCTACTGGAGTTGTAAGATGGGCTTCTTCTTGTATGTGTTTCTTTTTCGTGGTGATGTCGGTTTCTTTCAGATGAATTGTGTTCGTTGAATAGTACATTTGGCTGCGCTTATTTGACTGATTAGTAGTGTTGAAGTAAGGCTAACTGCTTTCTAGCTTTGTCATTACACATTTCTTGAACGTGTGTGGTGATTTATGCAAAATTAAAATGTCAAGACCTGAATTATAGTCGTTTTAGTTTGTGAAATCGGCGTATGTTGCACTCTATAGGAGTTCTAAGATGAGCTACGGGAACGAAAGCATCAGTGGAGTGTGTACGACGGTGTCAAGGCTATGTCCGTTGCTCCCGAGGCTCTCATGGCTGAGATAAACTCCGCCATTGCTGCTCTCGAGTATGCTCGTGCAGCAGTCTTCTCACCGTCTCCTGACCCTGCTCCAAAGGCGAAACGCCAACAGAAAGCCTGCTCCGACCTTTGATGCTCAAATAGCCGATGAGGCTTACAAAGCCGGATTGGCATCCATGTCAGCTGGGAGGGTCGCGAGGCTATCATCTCTTTAAACCTCGCCCTCTCCAAATGCCCGCCGAGAAGACCTCAGCGCTCACCAAGATCCAGTCTCTGATCTCCGTGGCGTCCCAGCAGCGACACGTGTCTTCTAATTGATTCGAATTTAAAGAAACTTCACCCCTTTGATGTGTTTGTTTGTCAGTAATGCATACTTTATGTATTTTACCTTCCACATTTTCTTCGCGATTCTTATTCTCTTACAACGTTTGCCCGGCTAACCTAATAACGATGGAAAAGATCGTGGATGAGGCAACTCCCTGTATCTATATGTCTACATTTTGTTCCTTTGCCTCACAGATATCGAGTGCTGCATCTTGTCGCGGTGGAGATCAATGAGAACAATGGATGCTTGATGTGGATGCTTGGGTCGTGTAAAACGGTATTTTTCCTCTTCCCCTGCAGTCGCTTTCGTAAAAATTAGGCTCTAGTCTACAAAGTGTTTAAACTATTTTGTTTAGAATTTGAAGAATAATTTAGGTGAACTTTTCTGTCTATTTTTTTAACTTAGCCTTCACCCCAAAGACTCAACTGTGAATTTTAAGTGGAATAAGGTGAGGGGCCATTCTCATTGAAAAGACTCTTAATCAGATGTGAAAATTACAAAATACATACATATATGTATTTGTGTGTGTTTACTTATGTATATAATTCTTCATCAAGAAACCATCAACACATCCATTTGTAGTGTCTATACATATTTCTTTCTCATCACGATGATGTTTTATCGGTATCCTTGCATTAGGTGCAAATCCCTCTCGTCCGCTTTGCGAGGTTTTCCAAGTGCCCTCTTTTGCGGGAAGCTCTCGGGTCTGAGCCCCGAAGCAGAGGATGCAGCCCGCGATTTTGATGAAGAAGATGAAGTAACTCTATATCTTCGTGTTAGACTGATGTTTTCTCTGTTTCTCTTTTGTATTGTTAATCAGCTTGTTTTTTCTACGAAAAAACTCGTTGTAGGTTTTCGTTTCAGCGGTCATGAGCAGGTACATGGAGTCCAAATGCAAGCGCAAGTCTGTGTTCGGGTCGGATACCTCGAGATGGGCTCTCTCTCCGGAGCATTTCTTGCTCGCTAGAAAAGGAGTCAGGGGAAACGCGGAGCTCCGGTGGAAGTGGTGAGGAGGATGAGGAGTTTTCCAGTGCGGTTACTCGGCTATCTAGGTGTTCGAGCGCTACAAGCTACGACACATTTTTCTCGGTCAAGACACGTTTTCGCGGTCATCGAGCTTGAAAAAGATCGATTCTTGTAAAGATTTTAGCAGGCGATGCATAATTATTCAAGAGCTTATGCAGTATGAAGGGTGGCCGTTTGGGCTCTGCAAGAAGGCATTTTTGCTGCCTCCGCTGCCGAAGTCGCCGTCCGATTCGTGGTCGTGGAGGAAGAACACCGGAATCGCCACGAGTGTCGGGTCGGGTTGGTGAATACCCGAACCCGTTTAAGCAACCCCACAATAATACATGGATGATATATTGATATTTACTTTGCTCGAGTATGATTTGGATTTTGTGCTTTTTTTGGTTTTAGTATGTTTTACTAAATATATCAATTGGGAGTTGAGTTGGATAATTGAATTTATTGGCAAGGGATATCATTTCTTTCCTTTTTTGTTTGATAATTTCAGAATAAAGTAAGATAACTTATCCTTCAATAGTTGTAAAATGTGGACCAAATCACAAAACATCAATTTACAATTCCATAAAAAGCTAGAGAATACACTAGAAAGAATTCATATGTACTCCATGAACTACCCTCACAACGAACTCCTTTTTGGGCCGGACCTGCGGCACGGCCATGGCACGTGTGCATTGTGGGGGAGCGAGGTGGGCCACGGACCGGGGCATGACCCACCAGCGCTGATTCAGAGCCTCCAAGCCACTCGAAACGAGTCACTCATGTCACGCATGATTTTTCAATATTTTGATAGTTTGTTCTAATTTCATAAAATATAGCGATTTAAAAAAGTAGAGATTAATAAAATAAATAATGAATTGAAAAAGTAAATAGTGATACCATGAATAGCGTAAGTCTAAACTAATTGACTGTCATAATTGGGGCATGATCTAATAAATTGATGTGACACGTGAATAATATAGATCTGACTCATTTATGGCATGAGTGTTATAAGCACTCTCAACACATTAAAAAAGCCAAAAGTATCATCATCCTCTCTCTCTCCCATGGATGCGGCAGAGAACGAGCACGAGCTCGTGTTCGAGTATTACTACCATATTGGTGCATTTCTTGTGTACCCTCTCCACTCCACTCTATCCCAATTACCTACACACGCTCGTACACGGTTGGTCCCAAGCCTGTCAGAAGGTTGGCCGAGCTTGATGGAGCTCGGATGGTTGAGGGTACTTTACTTTCAAACATGGGGTCACAGCCGGTGGTTGGGTGCAGTCAAGATACACGAAACAAAAGGGTAAGATAGTTGTTTTCATCTTGATGGGATGGAAGGTGAAAAGGCCAACAAAAAATTGAGAAAAAATGGCTGAATTCTTCAAAATGGTGAAATAGTGAAATTGATCCTATGATTGAGAATCTGAGATGGTTATACTTTTTGAATGATGAGCTTACTTAGGATTGAATAATTGCAGAAACAAGTACCATAAGTTGATATGAATACAAATGAGGGAAGGAGTAACAAAGTAAATCTAGACACCATTTCAGAGGGAATTGATCTCTTACATGAAACCGGAGTTTATATCAGGTCGAGGAGAAAATAAACAGACACGTACACTTTCTGAAGAAATTGACTGTTTTGCATCCGTAATCTAGAAAACAACAGTGTCCAGCATAGTGCCCAAAGTTTGGACTATGTTGGAAGACATCAAGTTTGAGACGTGCTCCTCGAGATGCTTCTTGGCGTCTTGCTTTCCCACATTGGCGATTGCTAGCTTCTCAGGCGACAGCTCGTCCTCCTCCTGGACCGCTTTATTGTACTTGATGGCTAGGTTTAGCATCTCCTGTTTTTGTAGACAATGATACACGAATTACATTAGAACGAGAATGAGGAAATGCACGGTATTTTAGATGTACAAGAATCAGAGTGAATAGTACCTGAACTGTCTGCTCATTCGTTTTGGAGTGGGTATCGAACCGCTGGAGGGTCAATCCATCTGTCCATTTCTTTTTGTGGAGATTGAGGAGCATCTTCTCCTCAAGTTCGTTCTTCCGGTAGTTTATGGCAATGGAGTAATAGTGCCTGTTCAACCCATGAATCAAAGCCTGGAGTGGATCAAATCAAAATTAGAATCTGATTGTAAGACAATTTTGATGTAGGTCAGTCACTGAGCTTCAAATTATAATCAATACCTGGATAGATGGTTTATTGAGATGCCCCACGTTGGAAGTGGTTTGTCGTGGTTCTTGACCCAACATCATGGTTTGAGGGTTAATGAGTCGGAAGGCATCAATTACCACCTTTCCTTTCACACTTTGAATTGGATCTACCACCACAGCTACTGCCCTCTGATTCAAAGCTTCAAAACTCTGCATCAATAATTACATCAGTTCTTCAGCTTGAAAACATACACTTGTTAACAACACATGATACGCAATAAGTAAAATAGTGACTGTTATTTCCAACAGAACCATCTCTACCATATACTAATGCAGACTAAAGTTAAATGTAAAGATCCTCCTTTCCACTTTCAAGAAATACAATATAAGGTGCATCGAGGGTTAGAGACTGAGTGAGCTAAAGCATATTAAGCCTACCCAAATTTCATCGAATAGTGCATAACTCAAAAGGCAAGAACAAAGATCATAAGCACACCAATAAGCATCTCCTAAGTCCTAAGCATATTTGAAATTAATCAAAAGTAATTTCTCTAGCAACAGAAGAGTATAATACGAAAAAGTAACGACCTGTTGAGTGTTAATGTCTACACCTGAAAGCCAACATCCAAAGCCAGGATGTGAGTGATACCAACCAACCACCATCTCAGGTCTGCAACACACAACAAAGTACATGCTTCAATGCTGATGTAATATAATCACAACATTCATATAGTATGTGAATTTGTGAGAAGCATACTTCAATATCACCAAACCAACAAAATATAATGCAGTATACAAAAATTGATACTTAATGCATTCTAATGTACTACGAATAATATTCCAAATACCAAGAATCAGAATAACATACATCTACAGATATCAGTCACATTTTCTTACGGACAAATTCGAGAAAATTCCTTCTATTTCCTACAAAATGACTATAGAAGATTCGAATGCAATTGATTTGCTACGATATCTAAATCCTATTAGAACACCAACCAATCAGAACCATATCTTCCGGTTACAATAGTACAAAATTGAGAAAGCTTACTGCTGAAACAAAGTAAATTTAAGCAAACAATACGAATTTAAGGTAAAGAAAGAGAAAAACAAAGCTGCAAATCACAATTACATCAATTTCCTAACATTGATTCTAGATCACGGATAATTCTGGTTACCTTCCGGTCTGCTTGAGCATATCAAGCATATTAGTCTGGAAAACGTGATCGACGGCCTCGACACTGACACCAGTTCCACTCTGCGGCATCGCGAAGACGTCCACCACACGCACCGTGTACTCGTCCACAAACTCCCCCAGCATCAGCCCCATCACCTCCATCGGTACCCCGGCTCTACCTGCAGCAATCAGCGATAGACATCATAAGCGCTAATTACATCAGCGGAGGAAGAGAAAACAGAGAAGAATTGGATCAATCTACGATCCTGAGAGAAACCCTAGATTTACCGTGTTTGAGCATTTTGAGAAGGGCGAGAGACGAAATGTAGACTTGCTCGGAGGAATCGAGCGTCGGGGAGTCCGGCGGCGGGTGGCCGAGGGCTCCGCCGGCGCCGGCGAACATCCGGTGAAGTCTCTCCATTCCTGCCATTTCAAATTAGAAGAAAAATGCCGATTTTCTGTTTGTAAATATTATTGGCTGAAGCAGAGAGTTTTGAATTAAAAGTATTTCTTTGGAAACAAGACAACAGATTTGCAATTATGCCCTTATATTTTTATCTAATTCTTATTTCTGGCCACGTATAAATATGGGTTTAGGGTATAGATGTCAATTCAACCCGAAACCCGTGGGCCAGCCCGAACAACCCGGTAAAATGAGCGGATTAGGGTTGTAATTTTATTACCCGAATATAAAACGGGCTAAACGGGTTGACCCGAATGGGTTGGCGGGTTAAACGGGTTGGCCCGATGGGTTGCATCTTTTAATTAAAAATTATTAAGTTTTAGGGGTTTTCTTTATATTTTTGAATCGTCAATCTTTCTACATAATCATTGGTCTCATTCAATCTCCATTCTATACTTTTCTACTTGATCCCACAATATCATTGTCAGCTTTCAAGTTCCACCTCAACTCATTATTTCACCGTCCCATCATCTGCTATTAGTGTCTTACCACCACCAAAGCCAATCAAGACAAAATTAAGAAATAAGTCATCAAAATTTTAATATATTTATCATTTTAATAATTATTCATGTACGATATGATTTTTAATTTTCACAAAGAATTAGTTACAAACAATGCCAAAATAATGACAACACAAGCTTTAATTGATGTTGTAGTTGAACAAAATGAATTGCTTCTTTCCTAAAAAGAAAAAAAGTATCTAAAATTTAAAATCATATTATAGAAGAAAATTTAGATACAAGAAATTATTTTCGAAAGCTTTTAGGCCCGAATAGCCCGATGGGTTAGCCCAAAACCCGGCGGTTTAGGATTAGGGTTGAAAATTTGTAACCCGAAAAATCTATAACCTGAATAGCCCGCACCCAAATAGCCCGGCAAACCGAGTGGATTGGCCCGAACCCGAACGGATTAGCCCAATTGACATCCCTAGTTTAGGGGTGTCGAAACGAATAGCGGGTAATATCCATCCCGACCCGATACCAACCGGGGGTATCGGGTACCCGCTACCTGGCAACAGCTGGGAATGGGGCGGGATCGGGTGTTTTAAAATTTTGCAGGTATGGGTATACCCGATAATATCCGGTACTTTCATGATTAGGATTTTCAGTTTTTTTTTTTTTGTTTTTTGTTTTAGTTAATTAGTTTCAAATATATTCTGCCCAATGAACTTTATTCATTATTGTATCTTCCCTCTTACTTGTCTTCCAATTAATTTCGTCCCTTCTAAGTTCTACCCGCCGCCCGCATATGCCACCGCTATCGGCCTACGCCTCCACCTGCAGGAGTTTAGGTTTCTTTTGTTTTTCTCATTCTAATCATATTATCATTAAGTAAGAGATTAGAAAATCAACACATTTGTGCATAGTTAATAGTTGGATATTATGAAAATACAACAAAGTAAAAAAAAACACAAATATATGAAATCATAGTGTAACAAAAATACCAAATTTCATTCTGGAATTACAAACGTGTAAAATTACCGCCAATGGGTTTGGGTACCTGCAATTGCGGGTACCGGGATACCCACCATACGGGTCGGGATTGAGTAGTATAATATTGAACTTTTCAGGTTCGGGACCCATAAAATCAGGATCAGAATCCCGCGGGTATCCGTTTCGACACCCTTATGATTTAAGTTTAGCCCAATAGCCTATTATCCATATTTTAAGCCAAGTATAATCTACTGTACTTATTATAGTAGGTAGGGATGTCAATCGGGCTAGCCCATCAGGTTTCGGGCCAACCCTATTCGGGTTGCAGGATCAATCGGGTGCGGGCTAATCGGGCTGTGATTTCTTTCGGGTTATAAAAGTTCAACCCTAACCCTAAAAGCTCGGGTTTCGGGCTAGCCCAGCGGGCTAATCGGGTTACTACCGATAAAATTAACATGCGTTGAATCCAATAAATAATGGTGAAAATTAGTCATATTTATAGAATGTAAAATATTTAATTATGATAAATTTGAGATATATGCTTAAACTCAAAATATACATGATCAAATACTAATATTTGAGATTTGTGTAAAATAAAACATAAACATTAAGAAATTTTAAAGCATGTTTTAAAAATTTAAATATATTTTTTTTAGTGAATTTGAAGTTTCTAATTTATATATCTATTATTATGTTAATAAAAATTTAACATATAATTTATATATTTAATATATAAAAATAAAAGTTATTTATTTAGTAATCTATATTATAAAATAACCATTGAAGTGTCGAATTGGAGTCAAATAAATAGAACGGTAGAAATTTAATTAGGTTTTCGGCCAGCCCATCGAATTTTTGGGTCTGGCCCCAACGGGTTGCGGGTTAATCGGGTGCGGACTAATCGAGCTGTAATTTTATCGGGCTAGAAATTTTCAGTCCTAACCCTGTAAATTTGACGGGTTATTCGGGCCGGCCTACGGGTTGCGGGCTACACTGACATCCCTAATATTAATACAGTCTTCCACTTTTGAATGAATGCACATAGCTTTGCGTGCTGTTTTTAATTTTGTGATATATAGTAAAAAAAAAAAAAAACACTCGAAAATGGGAAAACCAATTAGGAATTCAATCAATTTAGGAATTGTCTGCTTTTTCATATGATAAATATGAAATTTGTCTGCTTCTTTAAAGAGTTACCTGTGGCAAATAGCTTTATATGAAGGACAAGGAACGATTATTTTATCATTTGCAATGCAAAAACAGTTTTAAAACTCTTTCTTCTTCTTCTTCTGATTGCATATTCACCAATCTGTAACATATGTAGGTGTTTGATACGATGAAGATCGTATCGGAAGAGATGATCGGCGGCAGTAGGAGCTCGGCGACCGTAGAGAGACTGCGCGCGGAAAGATTCTCCGTCGGACAGATTGTACCAGTAATATTTTGTTTGAAAAGAGACGAAAGTGTGGGAATAAATCTTATCATTCATAAAACTGTCCATATGACAAGCTCCCTTTTTTTATATCTAGGACCCTAGGGTGGTTCGACCTCCTACCTCCCGGGAAAGAACCACAAACAAAACCCGAGATGGGGCTTATAAATATGCCCGACACTTACAACAAAATAAACACGAAAAACAGAAATAACATACTAAATTAACTACAACCAAATATCGCAAAACTATGAAGTAGAACATTTCATCTCGACACACAATCGATGAGGCGATTGGGTGGTCGAGTCTTTCTCTTTGGACGCGTCGAGCTCTTCTTGTGCTGCTGATCGGATGTTGCTGCTGCATTCTCTTGTTGAGGCTGTTCTCCATCATGTATGACGTTTGATTGATCGGTCACCGTGTCAGTGTTTGAGTGCCTGAATACATTGAATACAGTGTGTGTGAATGTGATGGACATCTCCGCCAGGCAACGAGCACAACAGATGAGCGCATCCCTCTCTCCGGCATCCCCTCATTTTGTAAAGGAATTGCGCAGATCGCACGTTTCTAGACGAGTCCGCTTTGTAAGTTAAATTCTTTCTTTACATTCATTCTCAACTAATTAGAAATATAGTATATCCTTCATTATAGATATAAATCGATATCTTGATTTATACCTGTAAAAATTCCTATCTACTCTCTTAAATTCAGATGTCCCTGAAAGAATATAAATAAATATCTTGATTTATACTTGTAAATTCCTATCTACTCTTGTAAATTCAGATATCAAACAATTATTCGAAACCATATTGGCATGCTCTAAAAGGGTAAAATTGGGAGGAGTGGGCAAAAAAGGGAATCGCCCCAGGCTTTACTAAAGTAAATTTCCATTCTTTTTAATCTCATAAATATTCAGAACAACAAGAAGGAATAGAGGTTGCATTGTTGAAAGAAACCAGATTTTTTTTTAAACAGTGTAAAGGAATATAATAGTAATGCATAAATGTGTATACTCTAAACCTAAAACTAATCTTCAGATCATGATAACGGTCTGCCAAAGACAGTAACAAATAACACTACATCTCTCATGAATCTGCCAAAGACAGTAACAAATAACACTACATCGTTCTCTAGGCCTTGTGATACTCTAAACCTAAAACTAATTTTCAGAACATGTCCTCACCATCCTGTGCCAGCACCTTTGTTGATGACAATGTAGAGTAGTTTGTGTCCTGTGATTTATGCCTAGTCATTAGACATGTCATATGGAGCAAACAAAAATATGAGTGGAAAATATGGATAAAATGCCCTTACTAAGCCCTTCACCAAGGAGCACTGGCGACCTCCCTAATAATCTTTGTCCTCCGTATGTTCTCTACTTGTTGGAGGGCGTAGCTGAGCTATACGAGCTCGTATGAATCTCACCTTCATCCCAATACGTTCAAAATTTTCTAACACGTTGTCCTTTTCAACGGCGTCACTCGTGCCCGTGATCTCTCTAACGCAATCTGCTATGCATGTGATTTCGATTATCATCCCAGCAACATACTTGATATCAACGAACTCTAAAACAGTTAAATGCAGAATTGTGTCTTGGCTGCTACACAACTCGTAGTACTTCACTAGGCAATTTAGATTTACATATTCGTTGATTGATTTGCCAGCAGCGAAGATGCTGTAATCTTCAAAATAAACAAAATAACATTTAAATTATAGCTTTTGGATGAAACATACTGAATTAGTAAGAGTACCTTCTTTGACTGGTACTTCTTTGACTGGATTGTGTCTCACAATGTACACCTTAGAGAAAGAAAAAACAAAGAGTTAGATTTGAGTTCGTGCAATTCAAGAAACAACAAATGAAAACAAACCTTAAACTTGCACTCATCAACAAGTTCAAAAACTAAATAATCCTGTTCCATCAATGCACGTGAAGTAGAGAAGTCTCTCCATCCTGGAGTAAGAAGATAAAAATCTATCACAATAAAGAATTAAATACAATGGATAATTATCAGGTTCTTACTTCCCGGTGTGCTGCACCTCGGAAGTGGTAGGAAATATTCGTTTGCAGTCTGGTACATTCACACACGAACCTTTACGAATCCGATGCTTTTATGTTTGAACGATAACTGGGAACACGCATACTGGTCTATAAGTAGATGTTGTTCTTGAAATCTTTGACAGGGCAACTTTTGTTGGGGTTGTGTATGGTTACACGACAAGTTTGTCGTCAAGTATCATTGTGCCTATGGCGTCTCATGCACTGAACAACTTGGTCGGAGGCATTAGCTGGCGTCTCTCTTCAGAAGCGAATTAGGTAATCGCTTTCTGAGGCATCTTGTAAAAGCATTTCATCACTCATTGTTTCTTTACTTTGCCGTTCTAGTGTTGCGGTGTTTGAATACATATCCGTCTTTGCGCGTGCGTGTGTGATAAAGAGATTCGGGATCGCCGGTGAAGAAAAGAATGGTGGTGGAGAGATTGAAGACAGAGTTGAGTAAGGATGACCTAAGCATACAGAGGTCATTTTTAGGTCATTCTTAGCTTATTTTTAGGCCATTATAGTAAGGATGACCTAAAATGATCAACATGATCTCAAATCCGAATTTTATAATATGATCTAAAACTGCCTTATAAAATAATACTCCTTCCATCTCAGATTTATAGTCACATTTAGTTATGGCACGGTTTTAAGGAATTGGTGGAGTGTGTAATTAATGAAGTGAGAGGTGGAGTGTGTAATAAATGAAATGAGATGATGGAGTGAGATGATGGAGTGTGTAATAAATGAAGTGAGATGATGGAGTGTGTAATAAATGAAGTGAGTTGGTTGAAGGTGGATCCTTTTTTGACTTTTTAGTTTATTATTTTTGTTTTGATTTATTTTAACGTAGACAATGACATTTGGGTGTAATTTTAGTGAATAATGAGGTAAAATTTTATGTCCAAATATGAAAAATTCTAAATGTAACTATAAATGTGGGACCGACTTTTATAACAAAATGTAACTATAAATCTAGGACGGATGGAGTAACCGATTTAGAATTACAAATTATCCAAGTGATGAACCTTCGATGTGTAAATAAAGAAATTTGGGATTCAATCCTCACCGCCTCTGTTCCCAAATTAAAAGTGGAATCATTTCTAATAAACAGACGAGTTAGAAAAGAAAAGAAAATCCTTAAAATCCTTATCTAATATTGGTACAAACAAAAACGTATAAAAATATGAAATTATTTATTGGATTATCAATTACTCTCTTCATTCCGGATAATTCGTCCCACTTTGGGGTCCTACTTTTATATATTAGTTTTAAGAAATATAATGAAAAGTGAGTTGAAAAAATTAGTGGAATGTGAGTCCTACTTTTATATATTAGTTTTATAATAAAATGTGAGTATGAATGAGTTATTGGAATATTGGGTCCACTATCAAAAATGGTAAAAAGTGAAATGAGACAAATTATGTGGGACGGACCAAAATGAAAAATCGGGACAAAATATCCGGGACGGAGGGAGTAGTTGACTAAGGGGGCGTTAAAAGACTGACCAAAAAGAGCATTGTTTCCTCAAAGGTGAGAGACTTTGTGAAAGGATGTTGGACGCACTTTCAGTGAAATCTAAGCACGTTGAGATTACAACAGATCCAACATGTGCATGGTACTAAGAACACATCATTGAATATTATGTATGTAAGCATTATCATGCGTAACATGATAGTTGAATATGAGATATAAAACATAACAATTTGGGCAGTTGACGAAGCACATATAGTTCGACAACCCTGACAACAACTCATCGGTGCACTGGCTCAATTTTGATAATGTTAATGTTAGTGTGCTTCTGTTCGTGAAGAATGAATTCATGATCAATTCCAATAAAGTCTCATTTAAGAAACTTGAGCGTGCCCCATCAGTGAATGAATAATTACGTAATTTTAATTTTGATTTATAATTTTTGACATTTAAGTAATATAATAATTATGTAATTTAATTATTAATGAAAATATTGGAATTTTTATGATTTTAGTTTTGGAGTTTAGCTATTTTACTTTCGAAGATATAATTATTTATTAAGAACCAACCATTTATGTACATAGTAATGATATTGAAAATTGGAAACTAAATAAAACCCAAAAAATTTTAAAAGTAAATTTGGAAGTTAGCGTGTTTAGGGAAAGTAAATAGTGTTTTTTCTTTAATTTATAAATATAAATCCCACAATTCCCAAATAAACATTCTAAAAGACTGAAGCCCTATGCCCTTAATGGCAACGACAACCCCGCCTTCTCGGCGATAAATTTGTGGCGAAGTCGGCGATAATTCGGCGATAATGTTGCCGTTGCTTCGCCGAGTGGCGTTCTAACGCCGGATTATCGCCGAGCGATCGCCGGCCACTGTGGCGACGCTCGGCGATAATCGGCGATAATTAAAATTTTTTTTTTTTTTTTTTTTTTCGAACCCAACGGCTATTTTACATTCCACCCCTATAAATATTTCCTCCACTTCCTCCATTCATCACCCACAATCTTCATTCTCTCCATTTTCAATCTCTTCTCCCAATCTTCAATTTTCATCAAAATTATGAGCTTTTGGAAGAAAAGTTCCCGATCGGGTAAGGATAAGGGTAAGGGGAAAGAGTCGAGTTCACAAATTCCCAACACGGATGAAGCAAACGAGCAGTGGATGCACTCGTTGTTGGCGATGGGTTCTCCTCCCGGCCAACTTCCATACGGGGGTCCGTCTCCTTTGCAGACTCCTCCGGCGCGGAGACTTTCTCCGTACTTCAACTCTGCCGGCGTAATGCCCTTTCCAGCCGACGATGTGTATCGGCCCCCGTTCGACACCCCCGGATCAACCCCGGGCGACCAAGAATCTCGGGCCGCGACACCGAGCGCGGAGGACTTCGAGGTGGAAGAAACGCCCACCGAGCCGCCTTCTAGGAGCGGGAGGGGGAAGGCGCCGGCGTCGTCGGCTGCGGCGACTGATACGGGTTCCGATGAGAGGCCGAAGCGGGTAAGGACTACTTACACTCTCTGCAAGAGTCCGAGCTGATAACCCGACTGCTGGGCGGACACGTCACGGGACGCGGAGCGCAGCAACTACCAGACTGAGATCATATTCTGGGAGCGGATTGCCGCGAAGTACAGGAGCCACAAGACTGCCTCAATGAAGGACCATGGCAGCGAGGCGATCCGTCGGCATTGGGAGCGCCTCATGAGGGACTGCGGGCACTTCAACGGTATTTATTCTAACTTGATGACTCACATGACGAGTGGCCATTTTAAATGCTTTGTTTATTTACGTTTTTTATTTGTAGTTTTTTTTTTCTAGTTGTATTATATTTTCCAATGATTAATACAACGATAAATTATTCATTATTAGTCTATTTATTAAATACATTTGTAGGAAAATTAAATAATATAAAAAATAATGATGTAAAAATGAAATGTTGAGTTAGGGAGAAATAAGGGAGAAATAAGGGAGAAACCAATGTAGCACTTGGCTAAAAACTGGGGATAAATTGTGATGCAGTAAATAGCGTTTTTTCGTTAATTTATAAATATAAATCCCACAATTCCCAAATAAACATTCTAAAAGACTTAAACCCTATACCCTTACATGGCAACGACAACCCCGCCTTCTTCAATGGCGAAACGACATCGTTCGCAGGTTCACGACGGCGCAGCTGCAGGCACGGCGGAGCTCAACTCTGTTTTCATAGACACCAGCCTCGGTACTCACATCGCCGTATCCGTATGCAGCTCCGACACAGTTTCAGACTTAAAAAGTATCGATCCTCTACCTCTATTTCAGTCGTTGTTTTTCACAATTTCTGTAATCAGTTAACAATTTATGTATATGAACTCGATTGCGGCATAATTTGTGTATGTAATCCTTTTTTGGCAAATACTGATCGCAAAAGCATTGAATGTTGAGAAGTTTGTATTCTGTTGATTCCGCAAATTGAGCTCATAATTTGCTGACTGATTCTATAAACGCGCAGAGAAGGTGACTGTGGCTCATAAGCAATCCTTTCCGGAAATTGGTGAGATAGAGGTCCACTCTGTGAAGGTACATGCTTTATTTTAGAGGTCTGATGGCGGAGTTTGTTTCTGTAATTCGCATCTGATGATTTTCTGCTATTTATGTAGTTGGAACAGAGATCAAACTATTATCATCTGTCAGACGATATGCTTGTTTGGACTGCGTTTGGCGAGGTTAACAGAAATTGGTTTCTTTCGGTCACAGCTTCCATTGTCCCCAGACATCTCTCAGGAAGAAGCTCTATGAATGATATTTATGATGATTGCAACGGTTTCATATCTGATAGGAACAAGAATGCAATTGTTCTTTTTGCGTTGCCGGCTCGTGCTGCTCAAAATAATGCTGTTTCGGAGACCACTGATTCTCACACAAGTATTTATGCAGAGGCACATTGTATGGGAACCGAGTCTCCTGTGAAGAAGAAACGTAAAGTGAGGCACACAAAAGATGAAAGTCATAATTCTGGATTCGAAGGTGGCAACACCATGTTTTGTTCAAATGATAAAGATGTGAAGCCTAATATGTCCCACTCAATTGTTAAGGTCTCAGGTCTGAAGAATGACGAATATGATGATGAGGGGAGGCTTCTGTATGACAGAACTTACCTACCCAACGTAGCAGAAAAAGGTAATTTTGGAAGCATTTTGGACTACCAGAACCTAAATGGTACTGAGAGACCGAAAGAGGACAATAGGTTTGAGAGTGTGGTAAATGAACTGGACAATGAGGTTGTTTCCAATTTTATACAAGGTTCTTCAGCTGGAATGAGGGATGCTGCTTGTGAAGGTGGAGATGTCAACACATTGGGGAAAAAAAAGAAAAGGAAATTTGAGAAAACAGCAGAAAACAATCATGATAGAACATATATGGAGCACTTTGGAAAAGGTGAAACGACCAAGCCCTCTACTCTTAAAATGGAAGAAGGAATGGGTTTGTCATTAGAGAATGATCATGAAGTTTTAATGCCATCAAACAACAAAGCTTCAGACCATGTTATTCCAGATTTATCACCGAAGGCAGAAATCCTTTTGCAGAATGCAGAAAAGAGTAGTTTTATTGATCAGAACTCCCATAAACGTTTAGATTCTGATGAGAGAAAAGAAGACAATGCATTACAGAGTAAAATAGATCATGAAGGCAAGATGTTCCATCAATGCATTCAGAGGTGTTAACACTAACATTTCAGATCCTAGCACAATAGGAACTGAACG